>NC_056743.1:1954349689-1954622189 GCF_019279795.1 Protopterus annectens | reverse complement strand
CACATACCTCTCAATCTCTTAATGCACATCATCTGGACAAAGCTTGACAACATGGGGGTACAAATAGGGACATATTTGGAATATTGCTCTTATAAACTTTTAGACATTTGCTAGAGTAACAGGATTTGTTTTAATATACATTTTCTGAAGGATATAAAATCTGACACTCAAATGTATGTCATTATTTGGTGACTACAATCCTGAGATAATCTCAGTGATTTGCCAGGAAAAAAGAGGGACAGGCCAAAAATGTGAGCCAAATATCTGGACATTCTGGGAAAGTCTGTATAGTTGAGAGGTATGATTATGCATACAGCTTACTACCACTCCCAGGATTCAAACCATGGCTGTGTCTGCTAAAAAGACAAGGATTTATGTTTCATCAGAGTGAGCTATTAAGAAACTGCGGCTTGCTTCTTCAGTGTTTTCGCTCTAAGTCTCTCTCAGTTGTACAGTCTGACCTTGTAATTACAACAGTCTTATACAGATATTCCTAGACATAATTTTATGTAGCACAGTGTGAGAAGCAGTGGTTGACACAACAGTACTATTCTGATATCAGATTGTGGTGAATGCTACATGTCAGGCCATACAATACCAGAGTAAATACAACCAGTCCAGGGTTTAAAACTTTATTGCGAGGCAGTTACAGTTGTCTTATCTGAAAGACCTGTGGGGGGAATGTTTGTTAACACTACCTGACTGTTTCTACACATATTCCCAGATTCCTAGTTAAAATTATGCACATACCTCTCAATCTCTTAATGCACAAACTCTGGACAAAGCTTGACAACATGGAGGTACAAATAGCGACATATTTTGAATATTGCTCTTATAAACTTAAAGAGTTGCTAGAGTAATAGGATTTGTTTTAATGTACATTTTCTGAAGGACTAGAAGTCTGAAACTCAAATGTATGTCATTATTTAGTGACTACAATTCTGAGATCATCCCATTGATTTGCCAGGGAGAAAGAGGAACATGCCAAAAATATAAGCCAATTATCTGGACATTCTGTGAAAATCTGTACAGTTGAGAAGTATGATTATGCATACAGCTTACTACCACTCCCAGGATTCAAACCATGGCTGTGTGTGCTAAAATTACAACAATTTGTGTTTCATCAGAGTGAGCTATTTACAAACTGTTGTCTGTTCTTTTAGTGTTTTCTAAGTCTCCTTGGGCTGTACAATCTGACCTTGTACTTACAACGGTTTTATACAGACATTCCTAGACATATTTTGTATGTAGCACAGTGTGGGTAATAGTGGTTAACACATTACTATTCAGACAGTGCAACACTAAATGCCATACAATACCAGAGTAAACAAAACCTGTCCATAATTTAGAATTTTATTGCCAGACAGTTACGGATTTATTTAAATAGCACCTATATGGGACTATTACTGTCATATAGTCTGGTTTATTCAGTACAACCCATACAACCATTTTTATAGTGCCAGGTGACTTTCTACTACTTTGTATTTATTTGGTATGACTACTACAAGCAGGATTGTTACTCACCAGCCATCGCGACACAGCCTTTGCAACCTACTGGCATAGGCTTCCTGATTCACAGCCCACTCAGCTGCAGCTGTAAAGGGAATAGAGAAATATTTAGGCATACCTATCCATCACATACACAGGCTGTACATTGGTAAACAGTTATTGATATGAATACTTACACAATGCTGGGACATCACCCCTCTGTCTTGATTCTTGGACTCACTTGTCCAAGAGCTCCCTCTTCCTCCGCTTCAAGTCAGCATAGTGGTGCCAGATGTGCTCACCAGTCCGTGGGATACCATTGGCACTGGTGAGATCATGGGTGAGATGGTCCAAGGCTTCTGCTTTATATTGTGAGCCCTGGTACTGGCCCTGCAGCAGTCTCTCATCATGGTTATTTACCAGGAGTCCTACCATGACCTTGGACTCCTGTATGCCCCAGCGCTGCGCCTGGAAGTACATGTCCTCACCAACACCTGCCATACTGCCTACAGTGGGAAGCTGCAACCAGTTATGAGCTGTATTCCCACCTGCAGGGTTTAAATACAACCAATTTCCCACCCTTTGCCGTGATTGGACAGTTTTGAATATGCTGATCTAAGTTAAGCTATGGGCAAACCTGCTTAGTAGTGCTTAAAGGGGCAGGTTCAGCACTGCTTAACAATGGGCAAATCCACTTAGCTGGGCTACTCATTGCTTAATAGTCATATTTACACAATGCCTACACCTGGTAAGCAGAGCTGTACAATGCTTACCATTGCTTATTTTTTATTTTATAAACTATCTGCTGTATGGGATTGAGCTATCATTCATTACATATTATAACCTTGTTTACTATCCCTGACATCCCCCAATGTGCTTTCATTACATTTATTCATGTGTGACTATACTGTATGGGACACTTGTGTTTATATAGGGGTTTCACAACTTTATTAAATTGACTCACATTTGGACCTACTACAGTACTCTGGTTAGCAAATATATGTTATTTAGTAGCTAATTATAAAAAAAATGTTTATGTACTGCTTTCACATATAAAATGCAAGTTAGCTATAGTGGGGATCAAACCAGGAATGGCTGTTTGCAAAGCATTTGCAAAGCATACACTCTAACCACTACACTATTGGAGTACTGTTTGTATTGGATGTTTCTTGCTATTTAAATTCCTGTGCTGTTTATGCTTGACTAAACATAGCTAAGCAACGGGCACACCCACGCACCTATGTTTAAACATTATTGCATGTATAAAAAAATTTATTTGTTGTGTTTTTTTATTTGTACCCTTCAGAATATCCATGCTAATGCTAAACCTGTTATTTTATCAACTTTTTGCTTTGTGCGAGGATTGTCCATTATGGCTTTGTCCACATTCCTTACTCTGCTGGGTTGGGAGGTGTGCGCTCTGTGCTTATGCTAAATCTGTTATTCTATCAACTTTTGCCTTGGTAGGGATGATTGTCCCTTATGGCTATGACCAGATTACTTACCCTGATGGATTGGGGGTGTTACGAGTATTCTCGCTCATTTTAAATTGCCAAATGACAATTCTAGTGTGCAGGGGCTGTGTGTATTGTGAAAGCACTGCTCTCAGTGCAGTGCCCTGCAGTCGTACACAGAACCGTGTCCATTTTGCAACACAGCAGCATGCCTTCAGGAATATGCATGGTGCGCTGTCGTGCTGCACGGGAATGGTCCCTTCCGTGCAGGAATAAGCTGTTCCTGCATGGAAGTTTACTGAATCCTAGGGCATGTAAATGAGCCCAATTAGCGATCCAGAAAAGCGGCGTGTTCCATGCTGGAACAGTGTAGCTTGCAGAAATGTATTCAGTTACTAACCAAATAAATTTCTGCAATCTACATAATAGAGGCATGTCAGCACTGCAGAAGGCATGTATCATTTAGGTTATGCATGCCAATGGCCAAGGTGCTCTAACACCATTGTGTAGGCAGGAGGAGCAAGGAACATGGAAAGGGGGTGTGTCATGTTTGCTGGAAACACATTGGAGCCCCATTGGCTGGTATCTGCTTAGTTAAGCACAGCTAGAAGAGGGGTTGTGTCTGAGGCTGTGTACTCATACTCCATGGACTGAAGAGAGTGCGCGCGTGCAGGGGAGGAACATATCTTGCTGTTTACACTACCAACAGGCTGGAAGAGGAAGGGTAGAAGAAAAAGGCAAAGAAAGTATCAGAACAAGGGAAATGCTGTACAAATCAGCAATATGAGAGTCTGCAACCCACAATTGGCCAGTGAAAGCACTTGGATAATACAGCTGACAGGTGGCCGCAGAGCTGAAGATGGGAGGACATGTAAAATAGAATTAAAGGTCAACAGCACAAAATAAAGGTGAACTGATGTAGAAATCAGTACTATGGGAGTCTTGCAACTCAGAATGGGCCCTGCAAATATAATACAGCTGGCAGGTAGCTGCAGAGCTGTAAATATGAGGAGATGCAAGTAAAAATCCATTGCAAAAAGGGCAACAGCAGAATAAAGGCAACCATCCACAAATCACCAGTAATGTTTCTAATGCTCACAGTGGCTAAATCCAAGCCAGGAGCAAGTACGCTGGCATCTGGAATGAATCAGAAACAGCCAATCTGACAGGCAGCAGTAGCATCACACCACTATAAAGTATGGAAACACCCGGAGTCTGCGTTTCCCCACAAACTCTGCACCTTCAGAGTAAACCTGGGAATTTAAACCGGCAAAATGCTAGGGGCTGCCATTGCTCAGATACATCACCATGTACTGGAGGCTGACGGTGGTGAGGAGGGTAATGCTGCCAACCACCACAGACCCAGGAGGAGGAGAGTGTTCAGATCCAGGATGACCTATCAAGGGCTACATTACCTGGAGACTGCAGAGCATTACAGGGTGGACAGGAACATACATCAGCAAATTGTTGAGCTGTGTTGGCATCGCCTCACATCCAGAAACAGAGGGGAACCCATCCCAGTGGATATTAAGGTATGTATAACCTTAAGAATACTAGCTATAGGTACTTTCCAAACACCTACTGGGGATATCATGGGGGTGTCACAGGCATCTGCATCCAGAGTACTAGATCATTTCCTGGATGCCATGCTACCACATGTCTGTGAACACATCCACTTCCCCAACACCTGTGAGGAATTCTCCAGCAATATGTGTCTCTTCCACCATGTAGCTGAATACCTGCAGGTACTGGGTGGCATAGACCACACGCACATCCACATCAAAGTACCAACCAGTGAGTGGGGTGGGGTCTACATCAACCACAAGTGCTTGCCCTCAATCAACTGCCAGGTTGTGTGTGATGCCCAGGGCATTATCATGCAAGTGTGTGCTGGCAGCCCTGGAAGCTATCATGACTCCCACATCTGGAATTCCTCACAGCTGTATTAGGGGTTTGCCAGGGGGGGCATCCCAGTTGGCCATCTAGTGGGGATGCTGGCTGTGCACTGGAGCTGTGGCTGATGACACCCATCAAAAATGCACACACCCCTAAATAAGAATGCCATAATGAGGCACATGCACAAACCAGGATCATTATAGAGTGTGTGTTTGGGTTGCTCAAGTCACGGTTCCGCTGCCTTGACATATCCAGTGGAGCCTTGCAGTACTCTCCAGCTACATGTAGACAAATGTTCATAGTATATGCCATGCCACACAGTATGATCCTATGGAAACAGCTGCAACAGGAACAACACAGAGAGAGGCCACACAGCCCCCCCCACCATTGCCAAGGTCACCAGAGGCACAGAGGGACTTGGAGGAAAAATCTCCTGAGCCTGCCCCTAGAGGCAGACAGAGACGTGCCCAGTATGCCTATGCCTTGGCAAAGAGGTAATGTATAGGACTGACACTGTAGGGACCCAGGGACTGATACCTCTCTGCATAGCACACACACTTACTCTGTAGGGACCCAGGACTGATACCTCTCTCCAACTCGCACATAAAGTAAAAGGGATGCCAAACATGACACTACCTGTACTTCACCATGTAAAGAGAGTGTACTGTGTGCATCCCACATAGTCAGCCCTCCAGCACCATCCTCAATACTGCCCCAGGCATGAGGTAAGTCACCCTTACTACCATTTACTGAATGGAGTAGTATGTTCTGATAGTTATAGCTATGCTATGGATGCAAGCATGCAAGGGAATCGGGTGGCCAAATGGGATAGCAGCATATAGCTGACAGCTATATGGGACAGCATGAAATCCATAACAAATACTGGTATCCCCATACTGGGCAGTAGTACTCAAGGTGACAACTCCCACTGCAGCACATGTGGTGGCTCGACTAACTGTGGGTATCCACAGGTCACACACATGGATGTCAATGAGCGTTCCCATTCCCAACCCCCAGCCTCACCCAGCAGGACAGGTGTAGATGACCAGAAATAATGGTCAGCCAAAGCTCCACAAATGCTGGCAATATTGAACAGCCTCCCTATAGACCTGCACAGACATACCACAACAAGTCTGGCAGTTGCAGTATAGTTCTGAAGAGTAAGAAGTCTGAAACTGAAATGTATGCCATTACAATCTAACTTGAGTACTCTACTGATATGCTTCCATTCTGCACGATAGGGCACAATACAATACTAAATGGAAGCAAACAGAGTTATAACTGAAATACCAGTGCAGTCAGTGCAAATGTGGAAAGTTGTCAGGTGTGCCCCCCAGCTATACAAACTTACATGTTAGTATAGTAATATCAGTGGAGCACAGATTGCCTGAGCTGTCCCAATCAACATGATAATTGGTGTATGTTGACTATATGCAGGGGTCAGTGTGCCAATCTTTTGTAAGTGTTTAATATTGTCTGGAAGTGGACAGCATGTAGGCCTGGATGTTGTGTTTCAGTGGCCTAGGTACAGTACTATGGTTGACAGGGCCATGTTCCAACAACTGCAGTGCCAACCAATCTGCTTCTCAGTTACACCGGTGTCACTAGTTGTACACACTCACTGTCCAGATGTCAATATGTGTTACTGTCAGAAAGCTGGACAGGCTATGAACAGGGGTCCATACATAGAAACAGTACACAGGTGGAAAAACTCTATGCAGTTCCTAGAAAGTAACTATGAACTGCACACACCTTTGAAATTAAATATAGAGGTTAACATCACATTAGTTGTCTGTCTAATATGGAATACTGGTTGTCTGTCCAATCACTGGCAGCCCACATAAGCCACAGTTATAAAGTCACGACACAATGCTGATGTCCACATACAAGGCATGAGAAGGAGACAGTCCCAGTCATATCTGTGGATCAGGTGCATTAAGCTTCCATATCACGCATGCACTCAGTCCACCACCCCCCACAACAGCCACAGGTATTTCATCAGTCATATCCTTGCTGTTGGGAATGATGTCAGAATCAGCACATGTCTTTTATGGAATGCACACAGGATGCAGCATGCTGACATGGTGTCCCATGCAGGTGTGTCCCTGGTCATAAGCAGCACCCTGCACACATCCAGACTGATGCATCACTATGAACTAGAAGGATTGCCAGGAACACCTCACCCACTTGCCCATGTCACCCCAGGGGAATCCACTGGCTTGCAGCCTGGTACCACAATTTTCGGCCACCAAACCAAGACTGAAACACTAAAGGTGGAGGAGTGTCCATATTCACCAAGGATATTCACACCTCCAGGCTAGTTGCCCAACACAATGCATCTGAAAATTCTTTAGGTGCAACTAACACAAGGTAAGATTGCAATCCAAATTGTAGCTTGCTACAGATCCCCCACCATGCCCCAAGATTCTCACTACACCTTTCTAAACATCTTCTTCTTCTTTCGGCTTTTTCCCGGTTAGGGGTCGCCACAGCGGATCACCTTGTCCGCACATTGAATGGCAGTGGAGTTTTACGGTGTCGAGTTGCCAGCCGCAACCTTCCACAGAAGGCACACTCACACGCACACCTAGGGCCAATTTAGAGTATCCAATCCACCTGCAGCATGTCTTTGGGATGTGGGAGGAAACTGGAGCACCCGGAGGAAACCCACGCGACCACAGGGAGGACATGCAGACTCCGCACAGAAGACAACACCTTTCTAAACATACTGGAAAATATTAATATACAGCCAAACACCCTAATACTGGGTGATTTCAACTACCCTGCCATTAACTGGGAAAACTACATGGGTACCAACACCTTTTCCCAACGGTTCTTGGAATTCATAAATTCCAACGCCCTGGCTCAACTAATCCATTGTCCCACCAGGGGCTCCAATATTCTAGACATGGTCATTACCAACATGGGAGATAGATGCTCCACACCAGTTGTCACCCCCTCATTGGTCAGGTCTGACCATAAGCAAATCATCCTTGACATCCACATCCCACCCCCACCCCCCAGTAAAGAAACCTCTGTAAAAAACTTCTCCGAAGTCAACTTCCTGCTACTTAAGTTCAGAAGTGACAAACTCCATGGCACCCATGCAGACGGGAGCTGAAAGGTCAACTGCTGAATCCTATACTAAGGTACTGTACGAGCACATCCACTCGTGTATGAATCGTGCCATCTCAAATATACCAAGATGCTCTCCTCCAAAAAAGGAAGCTAATCTGGTGGTCCCCTGCTATAAACAAACTTTACAACAGAAGGAAGAAACTGTTGCAGAAAAGAGGAAAATCCCAGGATGCAAAAAACTCCCTTACCAGCCTCAGTAAGAAGCTGAGATCCCTCATAAAATCCTCCAGAGCTAGTTATGAAAATAAAATTGCCAAATATTCCAAAGACAACCACAAGGCATTCTATAGTTATGTCAAGAATCTAAATGGCAATGCTCAGATCTGCTCTGAGCTACAGCAGGTAGAAACCACACTCTCCAAAGCTAAGAATACAGCATCCATGGGACCAGATGACATCCCGGGCTGTGCACTACATGAACTACAAAATGAACTGGCACCTCACCTAAGTGGCATGTTTAATCATAGCCTCACCTCAGGCTTCATGCCCACTGAGTGGCTGAAAGCTACAGTTATCCCAATCCACAAGGGGGATCCACCTTGGATCCTGGGAACTACTGTCCCATCAGTCTGATGAGCCTGATCTGCAAGGGCATGGAACACATTATCATGGAACTTATAAACAAAGACATTGGCAACCTTCAAACACTGGACCCTACCCAGTTTGAGTTCGTGAAGGGCCAATCCTGTCTCCTGAACCTGATTGACTTCTTCAAATTAGTCTCCAGAGCTGTGGATGAGGTATGGCAGTCCACATAGCCTATCTGGACCTCACCAAGGCCTTCAACACCATCCCCCACTCTGGAATCATAGATAAACCTACTAAGCTGGGCATAAATCCCTACATCACTCGATGGATTAACAACTGGCCTACTGACAGAACCCAGACTGTAAATGTAGCCGACTCCAAATCCAGCTCCCGACAAGTGACAATTGGAGTACCTCAGGGGTCAGTCCTGGGACAATTCTTGTTTGGCATCTACTTCTCTGAAATACAGGCCAGCACTAAGGGACTCTGGCTAACAAAGTTTGCAGACAATTGCAAACTGGGAGCCATTAGTGAATCCCCGAATGATGTAGATATTCTACAAAAGGGCCTTACAGAAACAGATGCTTGGTGCCAGAGCCATGGGCTCAAGCTTAATGCCAAGAAATGTATACTTATTCCCTTTGGGAAAAAACATGTACCCATGAATTACCACATAGGTGGCAGTACACTAAATGCTGAAAGTATGACGAGAGACTTAGGGAAACAGGTTGACAGTGGTCTCACCTTTGATAACCACATCGCCACAACAGTCAGGAAATCCATCCATGTGGCACACCTCATCACTAATGGGTTTTCATCCAGAATAAGGAGGTAATTGTCCTACTGTACTTATCCCTCATTAGACACATTATAGAGTACAACACCCCATTTGGTATGGACCTCACAAGACAGCTGCAACAGCTGGAAAGGCCGCAGAAATACCTCACTAAAAAAATCACAGGCCTAAAGTAGATGCCCTATGCTGACCATCTAAAAAAACTCCAGCTACACTCTGTGGCATATCGTCTACTCAGAGGTAATTTCTGCTTAACATACAAGGCCGTGTCAAACCCTGAGCTGTTGGACATGCTCCACTTAAAGAAATCCCAATCCCTCAGAGCCACACGCTCCAGGGATCTAAACCTTGTCATCACAATGAACAAAACATGCTGGAGGGATAGGTTCCTGACACAGAGACTCCCCATACTCTGGAATAGACTGCCCATACATGTCAAGCAGAGTGCCTCCTTGGGCCTCTTCAAAAGGAACCCTGACGATTGGATAGGAGACAGGAAATTCACCCCGGGGATCACGTCAGTCAGCCTGCTATACATGGGTCCAGGGAAGTAAATATTGTGGGAAGAAATATCCGGGGAATTGTTTGGCTAGGTTTGTATAGGCCCTAGGGCTGATAGCCTAGTACCAGCCTATGAACTTATGAACATATGAGTGACAAAATGCAGTGGCCTGCATCACTCTCATGTGGTCTACAGGCCTCTGGCAAATGCCCATGGCTCACCCATAGTGCTGTTATATACTTTCCCCATAGTGCCATCATACAGAATGTCATAGGGTCCTAACTAACAACATAACACATTAAGCAAAATCAAATGCAAGGCTGTGCTGACAAATGCCAGTAGCATGCCTCTCCATGTCTTAGTGCAAGAATTGTAGACCACGACATAAATACTGCTATGATAAAGGTCAAACTATAGAAGTACTTCTGAGATATTGCTCCCATACTGTTGGGAAGGGGATAGAATTACAGGGGGGGGGCATAAAAGCATGGATATCATGGTGTGTATGAAGTCTGAAACTCAAATGTCTGCTCATACTTCCCCCTGACTGCAAACCCATGAATGCATAACCACAAACCTGCTTGTAAACCACAATGTGAAGGGAAATTGGCCAGATATATGAGTCCTGCCTTTGGATAACCTAGCCAAACCTGTACTGCTGAGAAGTATGGCCAGAGCAGGATATGGCCATCCAGTTAAGTTAAGAAATGCACAAGAAGGGGATCCTCAGCCAGCATAGCATCAAGGTGCTGGACCATTTACACAGATCCAGCACTCAGTTGTCTGTAGCCACCCCTACACAATGGCAAGATTGTGCCACAATGTCTAGTCTTCACCTCACAATATTGGTCTCTGCTGCATTGCTCTTGTATTTCCCTGGTAAACAACTGTGAGCAAACAATGATATCTGTCAGTAGCTGATGACACAATACATTACACTATAAAACAGTACATATGTCCTAAAATCTATGTTAAAACAGAACATGTTACACAAGCAACACAGACAGTAATAGGGAACGTAGTTACACACAGTATCCCCCCATGTTTGGACCAATTGTGCCTCCATATTGGCAACCTATCTACAGATATCCTGCAAAAATAGCTTACAACGTGTAGCTGTAGCACACAAAACCCTGGACTGGAGTACAATTCTCCCTGGAATGGATTCCCACAAGCAATATAGAAGGTCATACTGGGGATGCTCCCACATGTAGAGAATGGATCACTACACTAAATACAGAAGGTCATACTGGGCATGCTCCTACACTTAGAGAATGGATCCCTATATGCAATACAGAAGTTCATACTGGCCATGCCCCTACACTTAGAGAATGGATCCTCACACTCAATATAGAAGGTCATACTGAGTATGCTCTTACACTTAATAAAGCCCATGTCTGACACTACAGTGAACTATAGATATCTGTTATCTGAAGATGTCCGTGCACACACACCAAATGTAAACTGTTTGGTCTTCACACACACACACACACACACACACACACACACACACACACACACACACACACACACACACACACACACACACACACATTGAACAGAAAAACCCACAGCCAGCTGTAGGTGGCAGATACGTGGTAAATCCCCATCTGTTTTGTGTGATACGTACACATATCTAAAGCCAACATACTACAATAATTCAAACATACACACACATGGGGAAGAGAGACATAGACAGTGAGAGAGACAGTACCATTATGAAGCCTTTCCCACCCAGTACACATCCCATAGTTCCACTCCTGCTGATGTATGTCACCTTAGATGTTCCTTTGGAGAAGCCTTAGATCTGTAAGCTCAATAGTGCATGCCATAAATCCATAACTTACAAAAGCAGATAGGTAGGGTTTCGAATATTGGACCTGGCAAGTGTGTGTGTGTGTGTGTGTGTGTGTGTGTGTGTGTGTGTGTGTGTGTGTGTGTGTGTGTGAGGGAAAGCATTGCTGTTTTACTCCATCCCTACCCACCCAGTACACATACCATTACCCAATATCAGAACATGTGCTGCAGTCAGTCACTGTACAAATTCCTTTTGTTAGCCCTCAGCCCTATAGGCTCTGTTGTGCTTGTGATAACTGTATTTTTGTAGCAATTCTAATCACAGTCCTGTCAAATGGAAAGGTGTGTCTGTGTGTGTGTGTGTTCATAGGTGAATGATTTTGAGGCCATTCCCACTCATTCCATCTCACATTGCCCTCCTTTATCACTGCTGCTGATGTCACTCACCGTTAAAGATAACCTTTGGACAGCTCTCAAATATGTAAGCTTAATGGTGCATCTGATAAATATGTAATACTATAGTGCAATAAACTAGTTAGGTAGGAGTTCTAATCTTTCTCCTGGCAAGTGTAAAAGTTTGTGTGAGAGTGTCTGTAGTTGTAGAGCCATCATTTTAAGTCCACTGGCACTTACTACACTTCTTTTTCCTCTCCTTTATCCCTGCTGCTGATGTCACTCACCTTTAAAGATGCATTTAGACAACTTGCAAATATGTAAGCTTTGTCATGTGTCTGATAAATGTGTAATACTATAGTGCCATAAACTAGCTAAGTAGGAGTTCTAATCTCAGTCTTGGAAAGTGTCTTTGTTTGTGTGAGAGTGTCTGTAGTTGTAGCAACATAATTTTGAGGCCAAATGGCACTTACTATACTTCCTTTTCCCTTCTTTTAGCCCTGCTGCTGATGTCACTCACCTTTAAAGATACCTTTGGACAGCTCTCAAATATGTAAGCTTCGTGGCACATCTAATAAATGCATAATACTATAGTCCAGTAAACTAGGGAAGCAACCCAGCCACTGGGGATGCACAAGCCAGTATATTTCTTCATGCTGGTCCCAAGCCCAGATAAATGGGGAGGGTTACGTCAGGAAGGGCATCCGGTGTAAAACCTCTGCCAAATAATGTATGTGGACAACAATACATATTTCCATACCTGATCAGTCGAGGCACAGGTTAGCAACGACCACCACCAGTACTGTTAACCAACAGAGTGCTGGCAGAAACGGGGGGGGGTCAATATTAGATTTTCAAAAATTTCGTAGAGCGAATCACTATAGGTCGACACCTAGTGATCGATCTATGAAATAATCGAAAATCTAAAAAAAATAAATAAATAAAAACACAGAAACATAAAGTAAAGGGTGTAGTCAGGGGGCAAGCTTACATATACCAACTCTGAGATCGCGCTACAGTGTAGGAAATGGAAATCTTCTGTTTCTGCATTGTATTGCACTGAAGTGCGATCTCGGAGTTGGTATATTTAAGTAGCGGGGGTGTTGGGGTGCAGGGGGGCTTGCCCCCCTGCCTAAACTCTTTACTTTTATGTTTGTGTGTTTTTATCTATTTATTTATTTTTTTTAGATTTTTGATTATTTCATAGATCGATCACTAGGTGTCAAACTATAGTGATTCACTCTACAAAATTTTCGAGAATCTAATATAGACCCGAAACTGGGCTACTGTTGGCTGAAGGAGAAGAAGAGGGGGAAGGCATGCCTGAAAGCAGAAAGAGGAGGAAAGTTAGGAGTGTAGTAGTGAAGGTAGGAACTTTGAATGTTGGCAGTATGGCTGGCATAAGGAGAGAGCTAGCTGATATGATGGAGAGAAGGAAGGTTGATATATTGTGTGCAAGAGACCAGATGGAAGGGGAGTAAGGCCAGGTGTATAGTAAGGGGGTTCAAATTGTTCTATCATAGTGTAAATGGGAGTGTTATCCTAAAGGAACAGTATGCCAAGAATGTTTTGGAGGTGAAAAGAGTGTCGGGTAGAGTGATGTTTATGAAACTGGAAATTGATGGTGTAATGATGAATGTTGTTAGTGCATATGCTCCACAAGTTGGGTGTGCAATAGATGAGAAAGAGAAATTTTGGAGTGAGTTGGATGAAGTAGTGGTGAGTCTACCCAAGGTGAGAGACTGGTGATTGGAGCGGATTTCAATGTGCATGTTGGTGAAGGGAACAGAGGGGATGAGGAAGTGATGGGCAGGTATGGTGTTAAGGAGAGGAATGCAGAAGGTCAGATCATAGTGGATTTTGTGAAAAGGATGGACATGGCTGTGGTGAATATGTATTTTAAGAAGAGGGAGGAGCATAGGGTGATGTACAAGAGTAGAGGAAGATGCACAGAAGTGGATTATATCTTATGCAGGAGGGCCAGTCTAAAGGAGATTGGAGACTGTAAAGTGTGACAGGAGAAAGTGTAGTTAGGCAGCATAGGATGGTGGTCTGTAGGATGACGTTGGTGATCAAGAAGAGAAGGACAAGCGTGAGAACAGTGCTAAGGATCAAATGGTGCAAGTTGAAAAAGGGTGATTGTGAGGTGGAGTTCAGTGAAGAGTTAAAACATGCACTGGGAGGCAGTGAAGAGTTACCGAATAGCTGGGTAACTACAGCAGAGCTAGTAAGGGAGACTGCTAGGAAGGTGTTTGGTGTGACATCTGGACAGAGGAAGGAGGACAAGTAGACCTGGTGGTGGAATGAGGAAGAACAGGAGAGTATACAGAGAAAGAGGCTGGCGAAGAAGAAGTGGGATTGTCAAAGAGATGAAGAAAGTAGACATGAGTATAAGGAGATGAGGTGCATGGCAAAGAGAGAGGTGGCTAAGGCTAAGGATAAGGCATATGGAGACTTGTATGAAAGGTTGGACACTAAAGAGGGAGAAAAAGGACCTGTACCAATTGGCTAGACAGAGGGACCGAGCTAGTAAAGATGTGCAGCAGGTGAGGGTGATAAAGGATAGTGAGGGAAACGTACTCACAAGCGAGGAGAGTGTGTTGAGCAGATGGAAAGAGTACATTGAGGGGCTGGTGAATGAAGAGAATGAGAGAGAGAAGGTTGGATATGTGGGGATAGTGAATCAGGAAGTGAAACAGATTAGTAAGGAGGAAGTAAGGACAGCTATGAAGAGGATAAAAAATGGAAAGGCTGTTGGTCCAGAGGACATACCAGTGGAAGCATGGAGGTGCTTAGGAGAAATGACAGTGGAGTTTTTAACCAGATTGTTTAACTCATTCACTCTGGAGCAGCTCAGAAAAAGCTGGCTGCTTAATTCCACCATAGGAACAACAGTGCAGCCTGAGCTCATTTTCAGAAACTCCATTTGTAATACCATACAGAAAACAAATGTTCATAACTCTTTAACTATAAGAGCTAGACTAAAATGTATAAAGAAGAAACTGCTGCTATCTGAAGGTCCAACTTGATAAGCAAAAAGTGAAAAAACAACTTTATGTAAGAATAAAAACGAGTGAGGACCACCATGAAAAACAAAATATATTTATTACATATGAAAAAGATAAGCGCTTTCACGTACTGCCAAGGTACGCTTCATCAGATCTCAAAAAACATTCCCAAGAACTCACATTTTATAGAACAACTAATTTAAAATCTACAATCACTATATTGACATCAGTTCATGACCATATTAAAAAACTACTATGGAACCTCATAGATCAGTGCTCTTAGAATAGCATTCAACCACTAAACAACTAAAACAGTAGGAGAATCCTGAAAAAACAATAAAAGCAATGAACAAACAATAAACAATAACAATAAAACAAATTCACAATATGTTAATGTGATCTTAAATATCATATAGCATATATATTTATTTTTATTTATTTAATCTATGTGTATAAACTCATGACAAATACTAACTTTGTAACTATAGTGGCCTAATACTAAAGCCTATACCTATAACTGCCTAGTTCTTAACAAGCTGTATGAGTACACATTGATAAATGTGCTAGTTCATCAAAACATATAACTGACTAAGATAGAAGCAATAAACAATATATAGGACATATGAAAATGTATAAAAATATATAAAAATATATAAAACTTAAATGAAGTATATACTTATATATGTGTACTGTAAAATGAACAAGCATACTGTAAAAATCTTCAATTATGTTCATAAGTTCATATTATTAATAAATTAATAAGTGGTCACAAACAATAAACAATTGTCTTCAAAAAAAAAAAAAAATATATATATATATATATATATATATATATATATATTTTTTTTTTTTTTTATATAAAGCTAAGTTAATAAATGAACATATGATGAATGAAATAAATAAATAAATAAATAGGTAAATACTAAACTTCACCCTGTCAAATCACATTGTCCTTCTATTACACTTGTACCAATAAAAAGGGTTGTTTTATTTTAATCTACGTGCTTCAAGACTAGGTTTAATAGTTATAAACTTATTGAGACCTGGATCTTGATGTGCTCGTAACTTAACTGGAATGGAAGTTATAATATGGTCATGAACTGACTGAATAATTGCTTAATTAGATGATTATGTCAATATAGTGATTGTAGATTTTAAATTAGTTGTCCTATAAAATGTGAGTTCTTGGGAATGTTTTTTGATATCTGATGAAGCGTACCTTGGCAGTACGTGAAAGTGCTTATCTTTTTCATATGTAATAAATCTTTTTTGTTTTTCGTGGTGGTCCTCACTCGTTTTTATTTTTACATAAAGCTAGACTAAAATGTAAATGCAAAAGTTGTTCAGCAGCCACTGACCTTTCCAGCAGTGTAAATGTTGATAGTGTGTATCAAAGTCATTATTAAATATTTGGTAAGGAATGCTGATATTGTACATATTTTTACCTTTTTGGAAAAGCAAAGCACAATATCTTGGTCAGTGTACCATGTAGACCCATACAATTTGTATTTAATTTGTTTGTATGAATGTCAGCTTTACAGTGATACCTTAACCATTACTGTGTGATGCTCCTTTATGGAGATATTCACAGAAATATGATTAATATAATATTTATCATAATTGATAAGCAATGCATAATATCTCATTATCTGTAACAGACAGAGACTACATATCAGTGTACAAGTTGTATGGCTCTTTGTCAGCTTCAAAATGATGCATCATTTGTGTCATCACCATGCTCCCTTACAAAGATATGGGCATAATAATGAGAACTATTGGAAATGCATAATTTTCATAATCCTACAAGACTAAACAAACTGTGATATCTGTACACGTGTACAGTGTGCAGACACATTTCTTTTACTATGTTGTAAGGTGTAACACTGTCTTCAAAATGAGGTATCATTTGGCACACTGACATATTCCCTTGCAAAGTTATTTACCAAAATATGAAAAAAATTCATATTTTCCATTATCAAAGCCCTAAACAATCTGTGATATCTGTATATTTGTACAACACATGGACACAGTTCTTTTACCATGTTGTAAGGACTAATACTGTCTTGAAAATGGGGTGTTACTTACCACATTGACATATTTCCTTAGCAAAGTCATTTACTAAAATATAAAAAATATCATAATTTTCATAACATTAGTCCTAAAAAACTATGATATCTCTACACGTGTACAGTATACAGACACAGTTCTTTTATCGTGTTGTAAAGAGTAATACTGTCTCCAATTTCAGGTCTTACTTAACATGTTGATATCTTCCCTAGCAAAGTTATTTGCCAAAATATGAAAAAATCATATTTTTCATAGCCTAAGTCCTAAAAACATTTCTTTTACCATCTTGCAATTACTAAAACAGTCTTCAAGAAGTGGATCTTATTCAGCATGTTGACATGTTCCCTAACACAGTTATTTGCCAAAATATGAAAAAATATACTTTTCATAAACAGAGTCATAAACAAACTGTGATATCTGTACATGTATACAGCATACAGATGCAGTTCTTAGTCTTCGTAGATACAGGTCTTATTCAACATATTGACATTTTCCCTACCACAGTTATTTGCTAAAATATGAAAAAAAAAATCATACTTTTCATAAACTGAGTCACAAACAAACTGCGATAACTTTTCATGGGTATAGCATACACATACAGTTCTTTTACCATTTTGTGAACCATATAACCACAATGGATGCCTTCATCTGTACCTTACAATAGAAACAGTGGTAAAAATAAGAGAAAGAAACTGGGGGGAAGGCAACTTCTGCATAACTCCACATTGACAGAAACCAAAATCTGGCATATGCATTCATCAAAGTAATACATTTCAGTAATGTGAACAACAGTGGCAGCTGCTGAGAGTTTTACCTGACAAGTGATAATGACTCAGTGTTATGCTGTAACTGCACATATTGTAAAGGAATAATGTGCTTGCATTTCCTTACTGTAAGGTTCAGCATGCTCAGACAAAGGTGATAATTGTTTCATATAACATTCTCCTGTCTACCTGATGAATCTGGGCATCTTGGGGCAATGCAGCAATTGCCTCATGTACACAAACAGCCCTCTCCTCCTTCCACCCAACACTACAACCTGTGAGAGATGCACTTATATAGCCAAACTGGAAGCAAAGCTCTCTTCACCCAAGACTGAACTAGACAGTCAAGAGGAGAAGGTAAACACTTGCACCACACTCAACACATAGTCCCTCAAAACCTACACCACCAAAACACACACATAGAAACACAAAACACATACCTACATTCGCGGTGGCTCTCAATAAAAACCTGCCCAAGCATCAGGGACATCCAAAGCATAAACGCAAGCAAACTCCACCCCCTAATACAACCCAAATGACACATAGCCCACAAACTCAGTGTGCCACTCAACCACAGCCCATAAGGCATAACAACGTACCCAACACTCTAGTCACAGGTGACTCTATAGTCAGGCACACTGATGTTCCACTCACTAGACTAAACAAGGAGAAAGTTACTGTCAGCTGCCTGTCAGGTGCCAGGATCCACCACATAATGCATGCACTCAGGTCACTCCACAATAAGTACAAATATGACACTGTCATTGTCCATGTTGGTGTGAATGACCTGAAACGTACCTCCCTGGACTACATGAAAAGAGACATGGAAGAGCTCTCCGATCTTGTATCCCAGGCAGGTATGACCCTAACCCTGAGTAGCATCCTGCCATCACCCAGAATGATACCACAGTACAAGGACAAAATGATTGACTCCACAATTGGCTAAGCTTCTGGTGTCATTCTAAGGGGATCCAGTATTTGTCTGCCTGGGATGACATTATCAACAGTCCACGATGCTTTGCCAGAGATGGCCTGCACCTGTCGCCCTTAGGATTCCGGATACTGGCTAAGGCTCTTGCCACCCCTATAGTGCCTCTTTTAGGCAAGGTTCAAATGACAAATTCACCACTGTAACAGGTACAAGCAAGCAAAATCTGAGGGTAATGCTACTCAATGCTACAAGTCTAAACCTCAAAATGCACTCACTCGAGGCACTCCTTAAAATGGAGAACATTGACATCTGTGCAGTGACAGAGACCTGGTTCAAAGCTCCAGAGAGCACCCCTGCATTACCAGGCTTCAATTCATACCACACCTTTCAGCTACCTAACCCAGAAAGAAGCACTAAAGGCGGAGGCGTGCCCATATTCATTAAGGATATCCACACCTTTAGGCTAGTTGCACAGCATAATGCATCCGAGATTATCCAAGTGCAACTAACTCTGGGCAAGACCGCAATCCAAATTGTAGCTTGCTACAGACCCCCCACCATGCCACAAGATTCACACTCCTCATTTCTTGATACACTGGAAAGTATTAGGGTACAACCCAACACCCTAATAATGGGTGATTTCAACTACCCCACCATTAACTGAGGATTACTGGCCTCAAACAGATGCCCTATGCAGACCATCTCAAAAAACTACAGCTTTACTCCATCGCATATCGCCTCCTCAGTGGCGATCTCTGCCTAACATACAGAGCTATGTCAAACTCAAAGCTGTTGGACATGCTCCACGTAAAGAAATTCCAATCCCTCTGAGCTACATGCTCTAGGAACCTTAACCTTGTCACCACAATAAACAGAACATGCTGGAGGGATAGATTCCTGTCCCAGAGACTTCCCATACTCTGGAACAGACTACCTATCTATGTCAAACAGAGCTCCTCATTAGCACTCTTCAAGAAAAATCTTGATGATTGGATGGGAAATGGGAAATTCACCCCGGGGATCACTTCTGTGGCTCTGCTCGACAGGGGCACAGGAAAATAATTTTCTTGGGTGGCGAAAGCCAGGGTACATTTTTTGGCTAGGCTTGTATGGGCCCTAGGGCTGATAACCTAGTACCTACCTATGAACCTATGTTGAGTAGACATTCATTACATTCCTGGTGCAGGTGTAATGTCAGATGGAGTCATTACCATCTGTTAGGAAAAGACCAAAGTAATTCAGTAAAAGTAGTGTAACTCATATGTACATCTAAACTGTCTGGTTGATCCATGTAAGAATTACTGCAAAAGTAATAACTTATCTCACTGAACCATACCTCTGATTAGAATAAGACACATAAGTGACAAAGACAGAAATATTGTATTGATCAATACCACAAGTAGTATAAAATCGATAATAATATATCTCACTAGGTCTTTCCTCTCAGCCAGAATCAGTAATAATATGTCTCACTAGGCCTTTCCTCTCAGCCAGAATCAGTAATAATATATCTCACTAGGCCTTTCCTCTCAGCCAGAATCAGTAATAATATACCTCACTAAGCCTTTCCTCTCAGCCAGAATCAGTAATAATATATCTCACTAGGCCTTTCCTCTCAGCCAGAATCAGTAATAATTTATCTATCTCACTAGACCTTTCCTCTCAGCCAGAATCAATAATAATGTATCTCACTAGGCCTTTCCTCTCAGACAGAATCAGTAATAATAAATCTCACTAGGCCTTTCCTCTCAGCCAGAATCAGTAATAATATATCTCACTAGGCCTTTCCTCTCAGCCAGAATCAATAATAATATATCTCACTAGGCCTTTCCTCTCAGCCAGAATCAGTAATAATATATCTCACTAGGCCTTTCCTCTCAGCCAGAATCAGTAATAATATATTTCACTAGGCCTTTCCTCTCAACCAGACATGTTTTGCCATATCATATGTAACTTATCCATTTGATACTATCAGAGTAGTACCTTATTATTACGGCTTTTTAGTGCTAATTCTATTGGTGTAGATATCCTAACTATGACCCAGGGAACCCAGGTTCCAAAAGTAGTGTGGGTTTCTCCTGGAGCTGTCTTGGATAAGAAAAGTGCACCTGATCTGAGCAGAGGGCTGATCCAGGTAGCATAGTGTCACAAACCCCCTCAGAGTAGAGAGCACAAACACAGACGTGACCTGGTCTCTGCATTTTGCTTGCAAATGCACAATTGCCTTTGAGGTGCAATATGCCCTCATACAGGGAAATCATTGTGACCCTTGCAGTGACATGGATCAAAGTCTCCTGGCCAGTCTACACAACAAATCTTGACATTCTTCTTCCTAATTACACTAGTTGCTTCTTATGTTTATAGATTTAATATAGTAATGTGTTATCCTCATGCTCGGGAACAGGCTCTGCATCCATGTGAATCTGAGTCCATCCCTAACCATATTTAAGTGAAACCTTTATCAATGGATGGGAAATCAGAAATTCATCCTGGGTCTTGCCTCATGTTTCTGATAGACAGAGGCACAAAATAATACACAAACTAACACTACCCCCCAAAATAACCTCAAGAAAGTTTGTAACATATGCCCATGATGGATCTACCTTAGTAGATCGACAAGACTAAGGTAGATCCGCCCATGATACATAGGGACACAATGGGGTAGGAGGGGACAGCTAGGCTTATAAAGGCCCTGGTGGTCATTGTTTATTTTACATTTGTTAACCGGGATAGTCCACTGGACATATGTCCATTTTCAGTGGAGGCCCAAGGAGAAATGCTCCACAAGTAAGAAAAAAACAGTATATAGCTTATACACATTTAGCAAACTAAAAATTTCAGTATATACAACTATAAACTGTAACTGTAAAGTGCAAAATATTGCAGAATAATCATGCTTTATTCAGCTTAATCTTTCTCTATGACTACTGTTCTATATATTGCTGATTGTTTACATTTTCTTGTATTCAAATCTACATAAAAGGAGCAAAATGAACATCCTGTATGCATTATTTCTGGCTGATCAGTTAGTGGCCACTCTAGAGGTGGATATCCAACATTTAAAGAACTAGACTGCAACAGATCAATAATAATTCTTACAGCCAATTAATGTTCAAAGAGTCAGTAATCCACATAGTATCTATTCGTTTCTGAACATGGTATTATACAACTGTCAACCTCATTGCCCAAGAATCAGGTACAGAGCCAAAAACTATAAGGGACTAAAGTCCAAAGTCAGGAACAGTTTTAAAATCTCTCCCTTATTAACACTAACTAGCATTTTCTAAAGAATATGAAGTCTATATCTTTTATGTCTGACATTATTTATTGAGCAATCCACCAAGGTTTGCCATAAATCACAAATTTTGCAAGACACAGACAATTCCAGCCTTTATCTTGATTATATAGTAAAATAAACAATAATATAACACTGACTTTGCACTAAATTTACGACTACCATTCCTCATCAGTCCACATTCTGCAATACTTTAGCTGCCGATACTGTCTTCATACAGCCCATTAACTTTAACACTGACAAAATGATATTGCATACACTAAACTCAGACCGATGTGTATGCTTACACATTCCACATTAGCTGTTGCTTCCTCATTCCCTGTTAAAGCTCAGAAAACAAATATTTATTATATGCAGCTTACCAGTTATGGGCATATAACTGGCTGCAGCCAGCACTCATTTTATGTGTGTCACATAGTCATATTACAAAGCTTCTGCACAGAGCATGGGAAAGAAAGTGAGCACTGTTTTTTTTCCATCAAGGCTGTATGACTTGTGGGAAACCTCGCAAGTTAGCAACATAGACCCTGACTGTTACTTAATTTTATACAGTACTTGTATTGGTAGCAGTTTTAGTGTTGCAGAAATGAATGTTTTAGCTTCAAGTCCTGACACCAGACCTGTGTTGACACCAGACCTGCATTGTCAGCACTATACATTCTTCAATTAGTGCTATAAATTAACAGTGTTGTGGCATGAAAGCTTATCATAAAGGGCAGAGATACTGTTTAAAAGTAGATTTGTTTTAACTACATGTTAACAAAGCAGGAAAGAGTTTTTTAACTGTATTTTAATGGTGCACGTTTACTTTTTCGTAACTTACTCTGTATGCAGCAAATGCCATCGCTCAACTAATCTGCAGTTGTCTTAATGTGTTTCCTATTTTGCTTTTCCTGTAATCTTGCATTCTGCCAGATTTTCATATAGTTTTCTCCGTACTGCATAAAAATGCCTTAGCATTCATAGTCACAGCTCCACTCACATCATCAGTCAAGAGGGAAAGCAGGACCCCAGAAAATCATAATTTAAAGGAGTACGCACAATTTCTTGGCACCATATTATTTTCAGCTTGAAATCAGTATTTTCTGATAAAGCTGGTATAACTGACAGGTAAAACATAGAAAAATACAAATAAATCACATATAATTCACAGCAATAGCAGTTTACACAAACATGTTCACTGTTTTTATTCCTTGTATTTGTTAGTTACTTCAAACTTATTGTAGTAATGTACCGGAAAACAACAAACAGTAAAAACGGTCACCGAAAAGTCTAAGCAGTGGAGTTACATTGCCTTTCTAAACTTAGTTGCACTGCTAGACATGCTCGGGTGTAACATACAAGGATAGTCAGTGTCTCAGGGAGTGCTTGGAGGTAACCTTAGATGTGCCCTGTGATGGTACTCTGGGTTAATGAGTTAATGAAATCTTGGAAAGTCAGAGGATGCCTGAGGAGTACAGAAAAAGTGTTTTGATACCTATTTTTAAGAATAAGGGTGATGTGCAGAGCTGTAGTAACTACAGAGGGATAAATCTGATCAGCCACAGCTTGAAGTTATGGGAAAGAGTAGTGGAAGGTAAGTTAAGAAGGAAGGTGATGATTAGTGAGCAGCAGTATGGTTTCATGCTGGGAAAGAGCACTACAGATGCGATGTTTGCTCTGAGAGTGTTGATGGAGAAATATAGAGAAGGTCAGAAGGAGTTGCATTGTGTCTTTGTGGCTTTGGAGAAAGCATATGATAGGGTGCCTAGAGAGGAGATGTGGTATTGTATGAGGAAGTCGGGAGTGACAGAGAAGTATGTAAGAGTGGTACAGGATATGTACAAGGGTAGTGTGATAGTGGTGAAGTCTGCAGTGGGAGTGACAGAAACTTTTAAGGTGGAGGTGGGATTACATCAAGGATCAGTTCTGAGCCCTTTCTTATTTGCAATGGTGATGGACAGGTCGACAGATGAGATCAGACAGGAGGCCCCATGGACACTGATGTTTGCAGATGACATTGTGATCCGTAGTGAGAGTAGGGACCAGGTTGAGGAGACCCTGGAGAGGTGGAGATATGCTCTAGAGAGAAGAGGAATGAAGGTCAGCAGGACTAAGACAGAATATACGTGTGTGAATGAGAGGGAGGATAGAGGAATGGTGAGGATTCAGGGAGTTGAGTTGGTGAAGGTGGATGAGTTTAAGTACTTGGGATCAACAGTTCAGAGTAATAGTGAGTGTGGAAGAGAGGTGAAGGAGAGAGTACAGGCAAGGTGAAATAGGAGTGATTTGTGACAGACGGGTACCAGTAAGAGTGAAAGGGATGGTCTACAAGAGGGTAGTGAGACCAGCTATGTTGTATGGGTTGGAGATGTTGGCAATGACAAAAAGGCAGGAGTCAGAGCTGGAAGTGGCAGAGTTAAAGATGTTAAGATTTGCACTGGGTGTGATGAGGATGGACAGGTTTAGTAATCAGTATATTAGAGCGTCAGCTCAGTTTGGACAGTTTGGAGACAAAGTCAGAGAGGTGAGATTGCATTGGTTTGGACGTGCTGAGGAGGAATGATGGGTTTATTGGGAAAATGATGCTAAGGATGGAGCTGCCAGGTAAGAGGAACAGAGGAAGGCCTATGATAAGGTTTATGGATGTGGTGAGAGAGGACATGCAGGTGGTTGGTGTGACAGAGCAAGATGCAGAGGACAGAAAGAAATGGAAACAGATGATCCAATGTGGCGACCCCTAATGGGAACAGCTGAAAGAGAAGATGACTGTAGTCCAGTAAACTAGTTAGGTAGGAGTTCTAATCTCAGTCCTGGCAATTGTAAAAGTGTGTTTGTTTGTGTGAGAGTGTCTGTAGTTGTAGAGACATGATTTTGAGGCCATTGGCACTTACTACACTTCCCTTTCTCCTCCTTTATCCCTGCTGCTGATGTCACTCACCTTTAAAGATACTATTGGACAGCTCACAAATATGTAAGCTTCATGGTGTGTCTGATAAATGTGTAATACTATAGTGCAGTAAACTAGTTAGTTAGGGGTTTGAATCTCATTTTTGTCAAGTGAGTGTGTCTCTGTGGTTGTGTCGTTAACATGGTGATTCATATCAATTGGGAGGTGGATTTTGCTACACTTTTGTGTGGTCCACCAAGAAAACTACCAAATGTCCACTGTACAGGACCCACGTTTGTGGTAGCTGTGGACAATCTTCAGTTCTATAATCTGTTTGTCATGTGATATTACTACAGAACAATTTGGAGTCCAAAACAAGATATGTGGACCTTGTAGTCCTGTGATACAATTCCACACTCAGGAATCATAGGCAAACACATTCATCTATCCATGAATCCCTTTGTCACTAAGTGGTCTGCAAATGGGTTCAAAGATGGATCTCGGTGTGAAAGCAGTGGACTACATGTCTGACTGCAAAACAGTCATGAGTGGTGTCAGACTGCCAAACAGTCATGTGTGGATTACCACAGGTTCTTGTCCTGTGTCCAGCCTTGTGTGTTGTGTGTGGCTCTGATATCCAGCCCAACAGGAATTAACTGGTTAACAATGTTTGCACCTATTTGTTCTGATTTCCTGCCAAGGAGTGCATCATATAACTGATTTGTTTGCAGTTAAAAGCATTCTGTAGTCTCCTTGCTCCTTTATCTGTTTAAAAACTTTAATTTTGTGGCTCACTGCTGTGATAAACATTTCTGTAGTTTTTACTGTCTAAAAGAGTGTAGGCTACTAGCTTTAGTATTGTTCCCTACCATCTGTCCATGTTGGTGTCTTGCTGTTATACTTGGTGGCTTTGCAGTTGCCTGCCAGTACTGTAAATTTGATCTGGGACACTCCTCCCAGTCCACTGTCATTAGCTCATTCTACTTAATACAGAGAGAAGATCTGAGAAGGCCAACCTACTTAGTTTCTTTCCTTCTGTTCCTCCTTTCTCCCTTTCTTGCAAACAAAAAACAATTGGCTGGATCTCCTTGTGCTCTGACTGTGCTTCTCAAACATTTTGGAAATATAGAGTATATTTTAGTGCATTTATTAAAACTGTATTTGCCTTAATATTGCTACAACTCAAGTGCTCTAAGTTGCACTGCATCCAAATTGTTTTAGTGTGTTTTAGCTGCTTTTCTGTATATATAGACTTTTCTCTATATGTAGACTAGCTACTTATTCTACTGTATTACTGCCTCTTAAATTGTTTTTCAGTTGTGCATTTGCCTTGCTTCATTGAAAAAGTTTTAAAGTGCTAATTTTGTAGAGTTTTAATTGCATTTACTGTTTAGGGCTACACACTCAAGTGTGTTAGCTTTTCTGTGTTTATTTATTGTATTATTGCATTGTTTAGCCTGTTTTAACTCCAAAAAACAAAACAAGAAAAAAAATATTAACTTGTTTGCTCGTTTCCCACATTTCCTAGCTAGTATAGTCCAGATCCCAGGCTTTACTGGTTTCAGGACTTTATTTTCTGTGTTCAGAGCTATCCAGACCTTGCTGTGGTAGAGGGAAGTCCTACTGCTTACCAGTGGGAGTGGTGAGCATTGTACTGTCTATCTAACACTAGAAGAGTGGTTTCCAGCTCTGAAATTGTAATTTTATTAGCGATTTTGGGCTGATTTCTATTCCTTTCAACTTTCTGGCTTAAAAATGCGTGTGTTTGCGCATTTCTTGTATCGTGTAGCACAGCGGGGCTACGGTTAAACTATGAATACAAAAGAAAAAAAAAAAAAAAAAAGAAGAAAAAATCCAGCATCCCGAGAAGGTATAGCAGAAAACTCGTTTATTATTAACCAAACCGGTTTCAGCAATTAGCTTTCTTCAGCTAATTGCTGAAACCGGTTTGGTTAATAATAAACGAGTTTTCTGCTGCACCTTCTCAGGGTGCTGGATTTTTTCTTTTGTATTCATGGTTGGTTTATCCGTGCATCAACCGTACGTGCTAGCCTGCTCTCTTGTACGGTTAATCTATTGCAGGTGCCAGAAAGTCTGCTCTTCAAATTTTCCCTTAGAATTAGCTGGTTTCTCAATAGTAGCACTAAAATCTGAATCCCTGTGACTAGCACATGCTCTAGAACCTGCTGGAAAGCACTAGGAAGCCTTAAACTGATACAAACGCTCAATTCTCCTTGTTAATAAGGAGAAATTAATCATAGGCACTAAACAGCCTATAATTGCAAAGTACCTTGCAAAGGTAAAGGAAAACAGCTCTTGTACTTTACAAAAAAAGCACCTAAACAGGCATGTCCAAGGGTCAGCTTCTGGTGATTTCTCCTGTCCACCTGGTGAATCTGGGCATACTGCCTCATGTACACAGACAACCCTCTCCTCCTACCACCCAACACTACAACCTGTGAGAGATGCACTTACATAGCCAAACTGGAAGCAAAGCTCTCTCCAGCCAAGATTGTGCTAGACAGTCAAGAGGAGAAGGTTAATGCCTGCACTACACCTCAAGCAACACATAGCCCTTCAAAACCCACACCATCAACACCCACACATAGGAACACTAAACCCACATATGCAGAGGCCCTTAACATTAACCAGCCCAAGCAACAAGGACCTCCGAAGCTGAAATGCAAACAAACACCAGTCACAACCAAAGTAACACATAGCTCACAACACCAGTGTGCCACCCAACAACAGCCCTTAAGGCAAGACAACGTACCCAACACTTTAGTTATAGCTGATTCTATAGTTAGGCACACTGATGTCCCATTCACCAGGTTGAGCAAGGAGAAAATTACAGTCAGCTGCCTGTCGGGTGCCAGGATCCACCACATATTGCATGCACTCAAGTCACTCCACAAGTACAAGTACAACTCTGTCATTGTCCACGTTGCAGTGAATGACTTGAGACGTACCTCCTTGGACTACATGAAAAGAGACATGGAAGAGCTCTCGGATCATGTGGCTCAGGCAGGTATGACCCTAGCACTGAGTAGTATCCTGCCTTCGCCCAGAATGATAACACAGTATAAGGACAAAATGATTAACTTCAACAATTGGCTAAGCTTCTGGTGTAATTTAAAGGGGATCCAGTATCTGTCTGCCTGGGATGACATGATCGACAAACCACGATGTTTTGCCAGAGATGGTCTGCACCTGTCACCCCTAAGATTCAGGTTACTGGCTAAAGCACATGCCACCCCTATAGTGCCTTTTTTAGGCAAGGTTCAAAGGACAAAACCACCGCCTTAACAGACACAAGCATGCAAAATCTGAAGGTAATGCTACTCAATGCTAGAAGTCTAAACCTCAAAATGCACTCTCTCGAGGCACTCCTAAAAATGGAGAACATCGATATCTGTGCAGTAACTGAGACCTGGTTCAAGACTCCAGAGAACACCCCTGCAATACCAGGCTGCAACTCTTACCACACTTTTCAGCACCAAACCATGACCGGAACACTAAAGGTGGAGGAGTGTGCATACTCACCAAGGATATTCACACCTCCAGGCTAGTTGCCCAACACAATGCATCTGAAATCCTCCAGATGTAACCAACACTAGATAAGACTGCAATCCAAATTATAGCTTGCTACAGATCCCCCACCATGCCCCAAGATTCTCACTACACCTTTCTAAACATACTGGAAAATATTAAGATACAACCAAACACCCTAATACTGGGTGATTTCAACTACCCTGCCATTAACTGGGAAAACCACTCGAGTACCAACACCTTTCCCAACGGTTCTTAGAATTCATAAATTCCAATGCCCTGGATCAACTAATCCATTATCCCACCGGGGGCACTAATATCCTAGACCAGGTCATTACCAACATGGGAGATAGATGCTCCAAACCAGTAGTCACCCCCTCATTGGTCAGGTTTGACCATAAGCAAATCACACTTGACATCCACATCCCACCCTCACCCTCCAGTAAGGAAACCTCTGTAAAAAAACTTCTCCAAAGCCAACTTCATGCTGCTTAAGACAGAAGTGACAAACATCATGGCACCCATGCAGATGGGAGCTGAAAGTTCGACTGCTGAATCCTACACTAAGGCACTGTATGAGCACATCCACTTGTGCATGAATCGTGCTATCCCGAATGGAACCAAAATATGCTCAACCAAAAAAAGGAGGCCAATCTGGTGGTCCCCTGTCATAAACAAACTATACAACAGAAGGAAGAAACTGTTGCAGAAAAGAGGAAAATTCCAGGATGCAAAAACTCCCTTACCAGCTTCAGTAAGAAGCTGAGATCCCTCATAAAATCCTCCAAAGCTAGTTACGAAAATGAAATGGCCAAAGATTCCAAAGACAACCACAAGGCATTCTATAGTTATGTCAAGAATCTAAATGGCAATGCTCAGATCTGCTCTGAGCTGCAACAGAATGGCATTAAATATACTGATCCCAAGGATATTGCCAATATCCTGGCAAATCGATTTAGTGCCAACTTCACCCCCCCCTCACCCCCTAAAGGGCCCATCTCAATACCAACAGATTGCTAAATTCCAGTAATCATGGCCACACAGGTAGAAACCGCACTCTCTAAAGCTAAGAATACAGCATCAATGGGACCAGATGACATCCTGGGCTGTGTACTACATGAACTACAAAATTAACTCGCACCTCACCTAAGTGTCATGTTTAATCATAGTCTCACCTCAGGCTTCGTGCCCACTGATTGGTGCACAGCTACAGTTAACCCACTCCACAAGGGGGGATCCACCTTGGATCCCAGGAACTACCATCCCATCAGTCTGTGGAGCCTGATCTGCAAGGGCATGGGTGTGCGTTAAGTTACAGGTGTGTTTGCCTTGCAAACACAAGGTGGGGTTTGAGTCTCACACAAGTAATGGCTAGGCTTAAAATGGCTCGCAAGGGCAGTTAGCTTAGTACTAATCTATGAATCTATGAATCTATGAATCTATGAATGCATTATCATGGAACATATAAACAAAAACATTGGCAACCTTCAAACATTGTACCCCACCCAGTTTGGGTTCATGAAGGGCCAATCTTGCCTCCTGAACCTGATTGACTTCTTCGAATCAGTCTCCAAAGCTGTGGATGAGGGTAAGGCAGTGTACACAGCCTATCTGTAACTCACCAAGGCCTTCAACACCATTGCTCACTCTGGAATCATAGATAAACTTACTAAGCTGGGCACAAATCCCTACGTCACTCAATGGGTTGCTAACTGGCTTACTGACAGAACCCAGACTGTAAAAGTAGCCGACATCAAATCCAGCTCTAGATAAGTGACAAGTGGAGTACCTCGGGGTTCAGTCCTGGGACTGCTCTTGCTTGGCATCTACTTCTCTGAAGTACAGGCTAACAGTAAGAACTCTGGCTAGCAAAGTTCGCAGATGACTGCAAACTGGGAGCCATTATTGAATCCCCAATGATGTGGATATTCTACAAAAGGGCCTTACAGAAACAGATGCTTGGTGCCAGAGCCATAGGCTCAAGTTTAATGCCAAGAAATGCATAGTTATCCCCTTTTGGAAAAACCATGTACCCATGAATTACCACATAGGTGGCAGTACAATACATGCCAAAAGTGTGATAAGAGACTTAGGGGCACAGGTGGACAGTGGTCTCACCTTCGATAACCACATCACCACAACAGTCAGAAAATCCTTCTATGTGGCACACCTCATCACTAAGGGCTTTTCATCCAGAAAAAAGGAGGTTATTGTCCCACTGTACTCATCCCTCATTAGAATCATTATAGAGTACAATGCCCCATTTGGTATGTACCTCACTAGACATCTGCAACAGCTGGAAAGGCCACAGAAATACCTCACTAAAAGAATCACAGGCCTAAAGCAGATGCCCTATGCTGATCACCTAAAAAATCCAGCTATACTCTGTGGCATATCGTCAGAGGTGATCTCTGCTTAACGTACAAGGCCATGTCAAACCCTGAGCTGTTGAACATGCTCCACTTAAAGAAATCCCAATCCCTCAGAGCCACACACTCCAGGGATCTAAACCTTGTCATCACAATGAACAAAATATGCTGGAGGGATAGTTTCCTGACCCAGAGACTCCCCATACTCTGGAATAGACTGCCCATACATGTCAAGCACAGTGTCTCCTTAGCCGTCTTCAAAAGGAACCTTGATGATTGGAAGGGAGATAGGAAATTCACCCCAGGGATCATGTCAGTTGCCCTGCTAGACAGGGGTCCAGGGAAGTAAATATTGTGGGAAGAAATATCTGGGGAATTGTTTGGCTAGACTTGTATAGGCCCTAGGGCCGATAGCCTAATACCAACCTATGAACCTATGACAACCCCACCTGTGCCCCACTATGGTTGTCATCATGGTCAGAGTCGCCAAACAAGCAAACAACACCTGTATAGCAGGACAGACTGGTACCACTATTCCCACCTGAGAGGAAAAGACAAGATATGTACATTACTAACATCACTATACAGTTGCTATCATATACACACACTCTCACACACTCTGACACACATAGTCTCACACACACACACTCTCACACACTCAGTATTGGATGGGAGATAGGAAATTCACCCCAGGGATCACGTCAGTCGCCCTGCTAGACAGGGGTCCAGGGAAGTAAATACTGTGGGAATTATCCAGGGAATTATTTGGCTAGGCTTGTATAGGCCCTAGGGCCGATAGCCTAGTACCATCCCATGAACCTATGAACCTATGAACAATTGCTAATTGGCGGATCTGTTTACATCCCCAGATGATGTTAACATCCTGCATAAAGTTGCCACTGACACCACCAACTGTCGTCAGAACACTGGCCTTAGTCTCAATGTCAAGAAATGTGTCCCAATCCCCTGTTGAATCAATGTGTTGTCTACAAATGACCACATTGGTGATAGTCCAATGCTGAAAGATGTCCTTATAGGAGGTCTGTGAACACAGCTTGACAGCAACCTCTCTTCTGACCACCACACTGCCACTGTGGACAGAAAGTCCTTCCATGTGCACATTGCATAACTAAGGGTGTATCATCCAGGAATGAAGAGGTCAATGTCTCCCTCTACTCCCCGCTCATTAGGCCAATCAGCAGGTCCAGTGGCCCATTTGCCATGTAACTCAGTAGACACCTTCAACAACTGGGTAGGCTGCACGTGTGCTTGACATCTACGACCCTAGGCATGAAACAACTGTCTGATATGGAAAGAACCCAAAACCTCTGAGTGTTCCCTGTCACATCTTGGTTACTTACAGGCAATCCCTGCTTAACTGACAATGCCATGTCTGCCCAGCTGTGTTACAAATGAAACAGCTAGGAAACCCCAATCTGTATGCACCACATGCCATGGATACCTCAACTGCATTACCACATTCAACAGAACATGCTTGGGGACAGGTCCATAACCCAGACACTGGTCACATTATGTGATATATGTTGCATACATGTCAATCAAAGCAACTCACTGGCCCTATTCAAGAGAAATTCAGATGAGTGGATGATGAGTATAACTTTCACCCTGGGGATCACTCAAGTGGCAGTAGGTGATAGATGACATGTTGACAAATGTCAGGTGCCATGATACCAGTGTACTCACATGCCCTACTCTTCTCATATCTCCATGGATATTACCCTGGTAGACAGCCAGAAACACCTGCACCAATGGACCTTAGTATTGACAAATGTGTCTGTGTGCATTATTGAGTATAACAGTGTTTGTGAGTTTGTAAACTTGTAGTTGAAAATACTTTGAGGACCTTCTCACCTACTACATCCCCAGTGCTATACTTAGAAAGGGCTGCTGCTGTACTGCACTGTAAAGATACCTTGTGACACCCTTCATCCTATGGTCTACCTTGAGCTTACAGTACCAGCATAACACTGTTTTAATAATGAGTAGACTGGTGTGGTTTAGCCTCTTGAGTCCTGGCATGTGTGACTATGTGTGTGTGTGTGTGTGTGTGTGTGTGTGTGTGTGTGTGTGTGTGTGTGTGTGTGTGTGTGTGTGTGTGTGTGTGTGTGTGTGTGTGTGTGTGTGTGTGTGTGTGTGTGTGTGTGTGTGTGTGTGTATTTGCAAGTGTGTGTGAGTGTGCATAGCTGTAGGAGACAGCATTCTGAGGCCCCATTCTCCAAAAAGAATGCAAAGTGCCATACAATACAAGGGATGGTGATGTTGCTCACCTTAGGAGAGCCATGAAACAATATTCACCCTACTAGCTCTGTGGCATGTGCAATAAATGCATATCAGTGTAATAGCAATAATTGAATAGGCAGGCAAAGGATTGAATCTCATTCCTGATAAGTGTGTGATTGTGGGTTTGTCATAGCATTATCATGGGTATGAGTGAGTACTATATACAATATGGGTGGGGTGCTGGGTGTAATATTTCTACACCATGGTACCCACAGTACATGTCCCAAGGTCCACTGTATGAAGACCACTGTCACCAACAACCATACAGGTAACTGATGACACTCTTCAGCCCAATAAGGCATGTGCTGTGTGCCAAAACTCTGTAACAGTATGGACTGAAGACAAGATAGGCAGGGATGCTAACTGCAGGTGTGACAAATGTGTGTATGGTTGTATATGTGTTGGTTATTATGTATATTTCTGTAGCTGATAGTATTTCCTGGCCATTCTCACCCAGGACATCTCCCATTGCCATACTGTACAAGGTCAGTGGATGTTTTTCACCTTAGAGGAACTGTGGAGCACAATTCACCCTACTTTCTCCATGGTATGTGCAACAAATGCAGAGCACTTGAATAGCAAGACATATGTAGGTAGTGGTTCTAATCTCAGTCATGCCAGCTTTGCATGTTTGTGTGTGTGACATCAGTATTCTGACTGTGTGTGCTTGAGTGACAAATGTGGCCATGGTTTACAGTTTTACACCATTGTACTCCCAGCACGTGTGCTGTCCTACATCCTCGTGGCTGATGCCTAACTCCCACCAAATGCTATGGCACAGACATCCCACAATCGACAATTGCCACCATCTCACCCAGCCATCTATCTATGACCCCAGCATAATAACGGTGGGCATCTCCAAGATCAAGGATGTTGCCACACATAGCATGAAGAGTTGCATTTGTGACCCTGAGAATATGTCCAGTGTTAGATTTGACACATGCCTGTGCCTCCATGACAGTCCAAAACATGTGTCTGGTGACACCTGCTGTGGCAGTTGTGGCAGGACCATGATGGACAGCAGTCCACCTATGAGCACCCCTGTCCATGTACATGTGCAGAATCTTGCCTGTTCTCTGGCTATGGAAGGTGTATACACACTATATAATTCTCTTGGATTTACATGACAAACATGTGTATCATACTCATATTTACAGGAAGCATATGGATATTACAATATTCCTGTAGCTGGCCTAGCAGTGGCACAGTCAGTAGTGTTTGACAGACACCCTAGTGTTTGTCATATGTGAGCTGTCCTTTCTTGGGGTGAGTTAGGGCCCTGAGCTGTGTTCTATGTCACAGCAGAGAGAGGCAGATGCTATAACCATAGGTGCTGTTTAGCAGTACATCACTAAAGCAAGTCTTGCTCAGACACAAATCTTTCAAATTCCTATTTCCCATTATTAGAAGACATATACTACATTCACTTATATGCTGACTTGTTTCACATGCCTTTTTATTAAATCACACTGCACTGGGTTGTATCAGAAGTTTGCTCCATGTCTTTCTGTTACTCAATGTGGAATACTGGTAGACAGATATTTGGAATAGGTGTCTGCATACCCTTTGTAGGTAATGCTTTTGACCAGGTGATGGCCTGTGCATAAGTTGGTGTTCCCCACTTGCTAATTGCATGCAGAGCAGCTGGGTAGTTCTTCCAATAGCCAATGTCATGGCATCACACTTCTATAATTCAGTACTTAATGTGGGTGTTGTCTCTTTGCCTTGGATGTGAGGAACACATCCTGGAGGTGTATACACACAGCAGGTGGGAATAACTCTTACAACAAGACTAAATGGTGGAGAAGGTTACAGACTTGGGGACTGAATGCGAGTATTGCTGTTATATGGTGTGAATACTGTTAGTTTTACAGGCTTTGTGTGTACATCCTCCTTCTGCATGGATGTCAGTCTGACAATGTTATGTGTCTGCATAGCTCTGAACTGTAGGCCTAGCCACATAATGGCCAGAGGTTTGCCTGTTATGTTTGGTGTGTTACCCAGACAGGTGTTGTCCTTGGCAAATCAATGGCATCCTCCGGTCATTGCTGCCAGTAAATAACAACATCCATTTGTGTTTCTGACCTCATATCCCTCAGAAAAAAGATGTTGCAACCAACTCTGTAACACTAGCAACCTTCTGAGCGTATAACAGCAATATTTCAAATATGGCCCTGTGTTTGGACCTCTGTCCTCCACTTATATGACAGGCTTTGTCCAGTTGTCATGCAGTAGAATGTTGATAGGTACGGTCTATCAGTATTTAGTGCTGACATTCCTCGCTGTCATCCCAGTGATGTTGTGGAATAAGACACATTAAGTGAGGTAGGGGCCATACATATGAGTGCAAAGGCTGGACAGCATGTAGAACCCTGTAGAGTCAAGAGGTGGGTCTGCAGAATAGTAGGACATGGCTTAGAATCAGTCTGTTAGAACATGTGAGAGATATTAGTTATCACATGGACAAACATTCTATAGCTGTTACTTGTCATACATTTCACCATGGTGATTGTAATGGGTCACATTATACTTTCTTGGAAAAGGTCTGTTTCTCAGTTTCATCAAACACTTAGAACCATTGTTATGTGAAGAATCAATTTGCAGTCTGTCATTTGATACTGTATCCCCTAGGGGGTTAACTGAGGAGTGTAACTGGAGGCTGTTTAAGAACATACATACGTAAATGTCAATTGCTTCCTGTATTTAAGGCAAATATGTTTTGTAATGTTGTAATACTTGACGACAAAACACATTAAAACATTTGTGTGTATTGATGGCTGGTTGTCTGTTGTTTTACTATCTTCAATCATTTTAGTTATATTGCTAAGAGGTCAGTGTATGTCTGGCCATTATGTATGGTCTATCCTGATTTTGTAGCAGTACTGTGTAATAATTAGTTGTACTGTGTGTGTGGGGGGCAGCAGATGTCAGTGGCATGGGTCCCTTTGTATCATTACCAATGTGTTTGTATGTCCATAGAATGGTCCCCCAACTTCATCTGGCGTGGTCCAGAATTGTACTAAGGTGCTCTTGGCTCCGACAGTGCTGCAAGTTATTGACAACTAAATCATTACTGATTCCACAGTCTTCCTTCCCTATGATAAACCGACTGCACTGCATGTTATGGTTGAAAACATCATAAAAAAGTACAGCTCAGATGGTTTAGTGGTTATAAGCTTTGATTATGGTGTGCAGGTTCTGGGTTAAAGGGCTGTATATTTTGTTGCAGGCCAGGTGAATATTATTTCCTTAACATAACATTCCTATATCTGCTGTCATTATAGTAGCAAGGGGTGTGAGTATACTGTATGGGACATGTGTGTATACATGGGTGTTTGGACATGCGATATGCACTCACACATTCATTGTCCACCAGCAACACTACATGGAGACACATATAATATACCAGGCATTTGGCTGTTACAATAATACTAATTAGTTACCTTTCCTGTAACTAGTCCATTCCATATACAGAATTGCTGTATCAAGGACTGTATGTTAGCTTCTGAGTGTTGTCCAAGTCTACCCTTCAATGTGTCACTTAGATATGCTAGTTCTCTCCTCTCCTGCACTTTCAATAGCTTATTACTTTAGCATTTTACCAGACATCTTGTAGTGAGCATTTTAGCACACAAACCTGCTAACAGCACTAAGCGTTCTATAAGGAAACAGTTCCAGTAATCATTATTAATGGCCACCACTCCACACATGTCTACAGGTCAGTACCCTATGCTTTCTCCTATTAACCTGGTGAACATGGGCATCCTGAGGCAATGTAGCAACTGCCTCATGTACACTGACAACCCTCTCCTCTTACCTCCCAACACTCAGACTTGCAGGAGATACACTTATATATCCAAACTGGAAACCACCCACTCTTCAGCCAAGACCAGAATAGCTGGTCAAAAGGAGAAGTTCAACACTTGCACCACACCACATGGAACACATAGCCCTCCAGAACACGCACTGCCTTCATATAAAAACACAAACCACACACCCACCTTTGCGGAGGCTCTCAATGAAAAGCTGCACAAACAGCAGAGACCTCCAAGGCAGACATGCACTGGACCACCACCACACAACACTAAACACAAGACACATATGTCTCCTAAACAGTGTGCCAGTCAACCAAAGCACCTAAGACAAAACAGCATGGCCAAAACACTAGGCATAGTTGACTTGATAGTGAGGAACAGTAATGTCCCACTCACTAGGTTGAAAAAGGAAAAAGTGACAGTCGACTGGCTGTTGGCGCCAGGATCTGCCACATAACACACACACACTGAGGTCCCTCAACAACAGGTACACATATGACTCTGTCATTATACATGTGGGTGTGAATGACCTGAGACGTACCTTCCTGGACTATTTGGAAACAGTCATGGAGGAGCTCTCCAACTTTGTAGCCCAGATGGGTATGACCCTAGCCCTGAATAGCTTCCTACCATCAACCAGAATAATACCACAGTACAAGCTGAAAACGATTGAGTTCTACAATTGGCGACATGTCTGGTATCATATTAAGGGGTTCCACTATCTGTGTACCTGAGATGACATGTTTGACAGACTGTGATCTTTTGCCACAGATGGCCTGCATCTGTCACTCTTGGGCTTCCAGATACTGACCAAGGCTCTTGCTACCCCCTATAGTGGCTTTTGTAGGCAGTATTCCAAAGACCACATTACCACTGTAACAGCTACAAACAAATGTAATCTGAGGATCATGCTGCTCAACACTAGAGGTCTACATTTAAAAATGCACTCGCTCAAAGCACTCCTTACACTGGAGAACATTGACATTTGTGCTGTAACAGAGAACTGGTTCAAGGCAGCAGGAAGCACACCTGCACTACCAGGCTATCACTTATTCCACACCTGTTTGGCCCAAAACTTGGACTGCAGCTGCAAGGGTGGTGGTGTTTCACTATTCATAATGGATGCACACACCTCCAGACTGTTAGCACAACATAATGCAGCTGAGATACTTCAGGTGCAGCTAACATTGGGTAAGACAGCAATACAGGTCATAGCCTGCTGTAGGTCCACAAACATGACCCAAGACTCACACTCCCCATTCCTAAGCACCCTGGGGAATGTTAGGTTCCAACCTAGCACTCTCATATTGGTTGACATCAACTACCCCACCATTAACTAGAAAAACTACTCATGTACCAATACACTTGGCCAATGCTGTCTGGGATTCATTGATTCCAATGCCCTGGACATGCTCATTTGTACTCCCACTACAGGTAGCAACATCCTTGATCTAGTCATTACTAACATGGGCGAATGTTGCTCTACATCAATAGTCAACTCCTCCCTGGTTAGTTACTGACACAAACTAAACACCTTGGAAATCCACATCCCTCTCACCACCCCACAAAGGTAACCACCATGAAATCTTCTCCAAAGCTAACTTTGGGCACATACAAACAGAGGTGGCTAACTGCATGGCACCCATGCAGATGGAGACTAGTTACATGACCACAGAATCTTACACCAATGCACTGTATGAACACACACACAAATGCATAGATCTTGCCATATGCAATACAACGAAGATGCTCTCCTCAGAAAAAAGGAAACCAATCTGGTGGTCCCCTGCCATAAAGAAACCCTACAACAGAAGGAGGAAATTCATGCGGAATAAGATGAAGTCCCATGACTGGGAATACTCCCTTATCAGCCTCAACCAGAGGTGTATATCTCTCATTAATTCCTGTAAAGGTAGCTATGAAAACATGATTGCAGCAGATCATGAAAACAACCACAAGGCCTACAATAGTTATGTATAGAATCTCCACAGCACAGTGGCATAACCCTCAGATTATGCATGCTTGTTAAGGTGGTTCTTTCTTTTGGCTTCCAGACATTAACTATAAAATGCACTAAGGTGATATTTCTGTCAATATATGTTAGCAGTAACAGTGTTACTCGAACAACCTTCTCAGCTTATCTTCTCACATCATTTGGATATGTCTCTATTGTCATGCCTTTGTCCACCCACTTCGTCTGGCTTATTGCAGATTCATTGCACTAAAGGGTTGTGAGCATACCTCTCCACTGCCAGGCTGTATGAAGACTGTCCAGGTGTTTGGCCCTTACTTTGTTTCTGTTCCACAGTTTCTTTGCATTTCTCTGGGTAACACTGTTATGATTCAAAGATTTATGTCAGTGAAGACTGACATACATGTCAATTCACATCCTGATATCATTCAGAAAGTTCTGCTGATACAGTCCCTGTTGCTGAACAACTGTTCAGTTATGACAGCAATATTCTGATTATGTCCATATATTTGGCCCATTTCCCACCCTTTGTACAGCCTTTGTTCATTAGTCTTGCAATAAGAGGTTATGTATGATTCTGAGGTATGTCTGCACTGCATGTTATATAACTACGTACATATATGTGAATAAGTTCATAGGTAGATACTAGGTGATTGGCCCTAGGGCCTATATAAACCTAGCCAACAGGATTCCCTGGCTTTCGCCACCCCAGACAAATAATTTCCTGTGCCCATCTTGAGCAGACATGCAGAGGTGAATCATAGGGTGGGTTTTCTGTTTACCATCCAAATGTCAATATTTATCATAAAGAGGGCTAATGAGGAGCTCTGTTTCACATAGATGGGTAGTTTGTTCTAGAGTATGGGAAGTGCTATGGACAGTAATCTATCCCTCCAGCATGTTTTGTCTATTGTGGGGACAAGGTTTAGCTCCCTGGAGCATGTGTTTTGGAGGGACTGGGATTTCTTTACATGTAGCATGGCCAGCAGCTCTGGATTTGACATGGCTTTGTATGTTAGGCAGAGATCGGGTCTGAGTAGGTGATATGCAATGTATTATAGCTGGTGTATTTTCAGACAGTTTGCATAGGGCATCTGTTTGAGGCCAATGACCCTCTTTATGAGGTAATTCTGTGGACTTTCCAGTTGTTGTAGATGTCTTGTGAGGTACATACCAAACAGGCCTTTGTACTGTATAATAGGTCTAATGAGGGATGAGTAGAGAGGAAGAATGATCTTTTTTCTGGATGAGACACCTGTTGTGATATGATGTGTCACATAGAAGGATTTCCTGAGTACTGTGGCAATGTGGTTATCAAAGGAGAGGCTATGATCCACCTGTGTACCCAGGTCTGTTATCACACTTTCAGTGTTAAGCATGCTAGCAGCTATGTAGTAGTTCATGGGCACAGAGTATTACCCAAAGGGGATGACAGTGCATTATTTGGCATTGAGTTTGAGGCCATGGCTTTGACACCAGGCATCTTTTCTCAGCGAGGCCCCTTTGTAGACTGTCCACATCTTTATGGGAGTTAATAATGGCTCCCAGTTTGCAGTCGTCTGTGAACTTTGTTAGCCATAAACCCTCTGTGTTAACCTGAACTTTGGAGAAGTAGATGCCAAACACGAGAGGACCAAGGACTGTACCCTGTTGTACTCCACTTGTTACTGGTGTGGAGTCAGATGTGGAGTCTACTACTTTCACAGTGTAGGTTCTGTCTGTAAGCTAGTTGGCAGCCCATCTTTGACATAGGTATCTATGCCTAGTATAGTGAGTTTATCTGTAATTTCAGAGTGGGGGATGCTGTCAAAGGCCTTGTCAAGGTCTAGGTAGGCTGTGTGAACTACCTTGGCCTTGTCCTTGACTCTGGTGACTGCTTCAAAGAAGTAAATCAAGTTTAGGTGACATGATGTACCTTTCACAAACCCAAACTGGGTGGGGTCCACAGTTTTGAGGTTACCTATGCCATTGTTTATACATTCCATGATGATACGCTCCATGGTCTTGCAGATCTGGCTTCTCAGGCTGATGGGGCAGTGGTTCCCAGTGTCTGTGGTGACTCACCCCTTGTGTAGTGGGATAACCATCGCTGTGTGCCATCCAGTAGACACAAAGCCTGAAGTGAGGCTATGATTGAACATGGTACTTAGATGGGGTGCCAGTTCATTTTGTAGTTTGTGCTAAACACAGCCTGGGATGTTGTCTGATCCCATGGATGCTGTATTCTTGGCTTTGGAGAGTGTATTTTATACCTGTGCAGTCGTGATTACAGGGGTTTACATTCATCCAGCATTGAGATGGGCCCTTTAGTGGGTGAGAGGGGGGTAACATTAGCACTGAACCTATCTGCCAGGATGTTGGCAATATCAGTTGGTTCTGTATATTTACTGCCTATGTGCTGTAACTCAGAGCAGATCTGAGTGATGCCATTGAGATTCTTGACATAGCTATAGAAAGCTTTGTGATTGTCTGTAGACTGAGTTGCCATTTTGTTTTTGTAACTAGCTTTGGTGGATGTTATGAGGGATCTCAGCTTCTTACTGAAGCTGATAAGGGAGTTCATACAATCATGAGAGTTTACTCCTTTTTTGAAACAGTTTCTTCCTTCTGTGGTACAGTGTCTTTATGGCAGGGGACATCCAGATTGGCTTACTTTTTATTGAGGAGAGCATCTTTGTTCTATTGGCTATGGCGAGATCTATGCATTTGTGTATGTGTTTGTACAGTGCATTGGTGCATGATTCATTGGTCATACAGTTATTCTCCATTTGCATGGGAGCCATGATGTTAGCCACCTCAGTTTTTAGAAGCCCAAAGTTAGCTTTGGGGCAGTTTTTCATGGTGGTTACCTTTGTGGGGGTGGTGGGAGGGATGTGGATTTCCAAGGTGATTAGTTTGTGGTGAGATCTAACAAGGGAGGAGTTGACTATTGGTGTAGGGCAACAGTCACCCATGTTAGTAATGAGCAGGTCAAGGATGTTGCTACCTCTAGTGGGGTAAGAACGAGCTAGTCCAGGACATTGGAATCTATGAATTCCAGAAAGCATTGGGCAAGTGTATTGTTACATGAGTAGTTTTCCCCAGTTAATGGAGGGGTAGTTGAAGTCACCCAGTTTGAGTGTGCTAGGAATGTGGAGTGTGCATCCTGGGACATAGTTAGGGACCTATAGCAGGCTACAACCTGAATCGCTGCCTTACCCAGTGTTAGCTGCACCTGAGATATCTCAGATGCATTATGTTGTGCTACCAGTCTGGAGGTGTGTGCATCTTTTATGAATATGGAAACACCACCACCTTTGGAGCTTTGGTTCAGGTTATGGGGCTGAAAGGTGTGGAATGAGTTATAGCCTGGTAGTGCAGGGGTGCTTTCCGCTGCCTTGAACCAGGTCTCTGTTACAGTACAAATGTCAATATTTTCCATTTTAAGAAGTATTTTGAGTGAGTGCTTTTTGAGATTTAGACTTTTAGCATTGAAAAGCATGACTCTCATATTGCATTTGTTTATAGCTGTTATGGTGGTAATTTGGTCTTTGGAACACTGCCTACAAAAGGCACTATAGGGGTGGCAAGAGCCTTGGCCAGTATCCAGAAGCCCATGGGTGACAGATGTAGGGCATTTCTGGCAAAGCATCGAGGTCTGTCATTCATGTCATCCCAAGCAGACAGATACTGGATACCCTTAGAATTACTTTATATATATGTGTGTGTGTATATGTGTGTGTGTGTGTGTGTGTGTGTGTGTGTGTGTGTGTGTGTGTGTGTGTGTGTGTGTGTGTGTGTGTGTGTGTGTGTGTGTGTGTGTGTGTGTGTGTGTGTGTGTGTGTGTGTGTGTGTGTCACTATGTTTCCATAAATATGTTTCAACACACACACACACACACACACACACACAAATTTATAAAGATTAATAAAACTATATATATATATATATATATATATATATATATATATATATATATATACATGTATATAACATTCTACAAATATATCAAATTATGAGATGGATAGGTATGGAGATACCTGTATATGTTTATATATAGATACGTAAATATGTCTCTACAACACATGAATGTGTCCGTAGGGCTTTCTCACTATTGTTGTATGCCTCTAGTGCATGATATGTTTGAAAAAGCAAGAGTAATTCATGCAGTTCAGTTGGTGCAGTGGTATGTTCTTTGACTGTAGTGTACATGATCCTAGATTCAAGACTTGGAGCTGATATTTTTTTCCATTAAAGTTAAATAACCAGACTGCATGATATGTTGGGAAAAACATCATAAAATGCTATAGCTTGTATGGCATACTGGTTAATTGCTTTAACTATAGTGTACAGGCTCCTGGGTTCAAAACCTGGGACTGATATTCATTTTCCTTTACTGTTTAATAACCAGAGTGCAGTGTTATAAAAAACATCATAGTATTCTACATCTCAAATGGCTAAGTGGTTATGTATTTTGACTATGGTGTATGAGTTCCTGGGTTCAAGACCTACAAGGGCTGTTTATTTTGTTGCTACACTTTATTTTATTGGTGAGGGGGAATAAAATGAAAAGAAAAACATATGTGTTGTGATTATTTTACTAGGGCTATGGACATTGCTTTCTGCACCATTATCTGTGTGGGGGGCTGTGTGAACATTGATAACATGACAGGGGCTTTGCCTTACCTTGTACTTGTACACATTCTGGGGAAAGCATATAATGATGGGGGAACAAATAGGGACAGATTTTAAATATTGTTCTTACATACTTGGGAATGTATCATGTGTGCTTTACTGTTTTACTTTTTAATTTTTTTATCCATGGACACTAACAGTAGTGTCTGTGGACACAGACTCTCACTGCTGTTGACTCCTGTGCAAGGGGCATGTATATTGTGAGAGGAGCTACTTCTGTGATGAACGAGTACTGTTGACGGCTCCCAACTGTGCCACACTTATTGATACATTAAACTGGTGAAGTGCCAAGCCATAATGACATTTGAAGTGCAAGACAGGAAGGATTAGCATGATGTAAGGTTGGAACGGAAGGCAGACTTACTGCCACCTGTAATATTTTACCTCAGCTGTGCAGTTATCAGCAGATTGGGCCATGTAAAAGTTCAGTAAGCTTTGTATCATGTGCAGTAACTGTGAAACACTATCGTAGACATAACTAGATAGGCAAGTGTTCTAATCCCAATACTGGCAAGTGTGTATGAGAATCATGTACTGTGTGGGTTATACCATTTTGATTTGTGTACCACCCTGTAATTGTCCCATCATCCTACTTTCCTAGGCCTGCTGATGTCATTCACCTTCATAGTTACTTGGGATGAGAAGAACTCATGTAAGCTTTGTGGTGTATCTGATAACTGTGTAACACTGTAGTAAAAATAACTAGACAGGTAGGGGGTTCTATTCTCAGCACTGGCAAGTTTTTGTGTGTGTCCCTTAGGCCAAAGGTTATATTCTGTTTGGCTGATAGCATTTTGATTGATGTACCATCCATGCCTGTTTACCACCTTCCGATGGCATTATATAACATGGTAATGGCACCTGCCTTACATGCAGCATGTTACACCATTGTGTAGGCCATTCCAGTCCTCTGTACAGATGTTTATGGGATATCCAGATGTTTAGGTTCATAGGTGTGTACTAGGCTAATGACCCTGGAGCCCTTACAAGCCTAGCCAGAGGATTACCCTGTCAATGTGCCACCTGACATTATTTCCCAGTGCCTCTGTGGAGTAGAGCCACTGTAGTGATCCATGGGGTGCATTCTCTTTTTCCCATCCATTCAGCAAGATTTCTCTTGAAGAGGGCCAGTGAGGTGCTCTGCTTGACATGTATGGGATGTCTAGTCCATAGCATGGGCAGTGTCTGGGTTATGCAGCCATCTCTCTGGCATGTTCTGTTGATTGTGGTCATGAGGCTGTAGTCTCTGGAGTATATGGTGTGTGGAGGGATTGGGATATCCTTGGATGTAACATTTCTTACAGAGCCGGGTCAGACATGGCTTTGTAGGGCAAGCAGATATTGCCTCTAAGTAGGCAATATGAGACAGAGAATAGTTGGAGTGTTTTGAGTCTGTCCATATAGGACAACTGTTTCAGGCCTAGGATCATCTTTGTGAGGTACATTTGCAGCCTGTGCAAGTGTTGCAGGTGTCCATTGAGGTACATGCCAAATGGGGTGTTGTACCCCATGATTGGCCTAATGTGGGAAGGATAGGGAGAGACAATGACCCCCTACTTCCTGGATGCAAAACCATTAGTAATCAATGTTCCACAAAGAAGGACTGTCTGCCCACAGTGGCAATGTGGTGGTCCAAAGAGAGGTTGCTGTCAACCTGTGTTCACAGATCTCTTATAATGCCTTCTATGTTCAGTGGACTACCATTGATGTGGTGACTTATGGGAACTGAGTTGTGCCCAAAGGGGATGCTGACACATATTTGGCCATTGAGCTTCAGGCCATGCTTCTGACAGCATACGTTGGTCTCAGTGAGGCCTTTCTTCTGGATGTCAACATCACTTGAGTAGTTAATAATAGCTTCCAACATGCAATTGTCTGCAAACTTTGTCAACCAGAGTAGCCTTGTGATGGCCTGCACTTCAGAGATGTAGCTACCAGATAGAGGAAGGCATGGGACTGAACACTGTGGGACCCCACTCTTGACTGGTCATCAGTCTGACTTGGAGTCAGCTACTTTCACACCATGGGTCTATGTGTGAGCCAGTTTGCAACCCACCTAGTGATATAGGGGTTGATGCCTACCTTAGTGTTTTTTCTATGATTCCAGAGTGGGGAATGGTATCAAAGGCCTTGGCCAGATCAAGGTAGGCTGTATGACCACCTTGACATCATCCACAGCTCTGGTGACTGACTCAAAGAAGTTGACCAGGTTGAGCAGGGATGATCTACCCTTCACAAAACCAAACTGTGTGGGATCCATACTTTGGAGACCCCCTATATCCTTGTTTAGTAGGTCCATGATAATGTGTCCCATAGCTTTGCATATCAGACTCTTCAGGCTAATGGAGTGATAGCTCCCAGGGTCTGTAAGTTGCTCCTACTTTGTGGAGAGGGATGATTGTAGCAGTGTGCCATTTGGTAGGGACAAATCCTGAGGTGAGGGTGTGATTGCACAGGGCACACAGGTGTGGTGCCAGGTCACTCTGTAGTTCTTGTACAACACAGCCAGGGATATTTTCAGGTCCCATAGAAGATGTATTCCTTGCCTTGGACAATGCTATTTTAACCTGTGTAGCAGTAATACTGGGTGTATGGCAATCTACTGATATTGTGATTGATCCTTTGGGGGGATGAGAGGGGTCAGGTTGGCACTGAATCTGTCGGACAGTATATTGGCAATATCTGTTGGCTTGGTATAGGAGGAACTATTGTGCAGTAGCTCAGAGCACATCTGGGTATTGGCATGGAGATTATCCACATAGCTAATGAGGGCCTTTTGTTTGTCTTTCCTATCCGCTGCAATTCTGTTGTCATAGCTAGCTTTAGAGGATTTGGTGAGTGATCTCAGACTTTTGTTAGGCTGATAAGGGAGTTATTCCAGTCTTGGCACTTCACCTTTTTCTGCATCAGTTTATTTGTTCCATTGTCAAGTTTGTGTATGGCAGAGGACCACCACATTGGCTTCCTGTTTTGGAGGACAACATCTTGGTTCTATTGGTCATGGCGAGACCTATGCATATGTGTATGCGTTCATACAGTGCATTGGTGTATGATCTGGTGGTCATGCAACTATTCTCCATTTACATGTGTGCCATGAACTTAGCCACCTCTGTTTTAAGGAATCCAAGGTTAACTTTGGAGGTGGTTGTCATGGTGGTTACCTTTGCAGGGGGTGGGGGGTGGGAGAGATGTGGATTCCCAAGGTGATTAGTTTGTGTTTGGAGCCACACCTCAGTATTTTGACATGTGGACCCAACAAGGTCATATATGTCACCACGTACATCAGGGAGAGTTGCATCCACCACCCTGAGTATTTGTGTGTTGTGGCTTTCACTATGTGCCTGTGCATCCATGACAGCCTGGAGCATGCTTCTGATGACTCCTTCTGTGGCACTTGCAACAGTGGCTTGATGAGCAGCATTCCTCCTGCAAGCACCCCTGTCCATCCGCCTGTGTGAAACCTTGCCTGAACTCTGGCTATGGCCAGTATCTACACTCACACCTGCCATAGTTGCCACACTAGTCTTTTCAATGCCACCACCTGCCAACTGTCCATCATCAGTTGCCACTGGTGACGGGGTATGAGTGGGCATTCTCACTGTGTGCAGTGATGGTGTGCACAAGAGTGGGATGCCAACTAATGGCACAGATTCAGCCCCTGATGACCCCACCTGTACCTCAGTAATCCTATCATCATTGGTAGAGTCTGCAGAGATATTAACATTGTTTCAAAAGGCGGGAAACCCAGACCCCATCACCACCTATGAGAGGAAGACAACATATGTACATTAATACCTGCATTTTGATATTGTCTGGTACACGCACATGCACACGTACACATACACACACACACACACACACACACACACACACACACACACACACGCACTTACTTACAGGTGAGGTGGGACAAATCTGTTACACAGACCACACATTACCCACATGGTGACATGCATGACACATGGCTGTCAACATCATGCATTACAGCCAGTTGTACCACATATAACTGACAATATAGAGCTATGGTATACGTGATAAGTGTTAGTGTGTGATAGCTGTTCCCCAGCACATACTGCAGCCATGTACACATCATTGCTGTCCACCTGTATAGCACAGTGGCAAGTACTACACAACATACATCACAATTGTACAGATCCTCACAGGATGTAGTGGTCTTGCCCATATGTCTGCTCTATTTCTCATAACCCCTGTGTTTCTCTGTGACATACATGGGGGGATCTGAGGAGTGACATCACTGATTAATGACATACATGTGAGTGCCTGATCTGCAAAAGAGCAGTGGATGTATGGTCACACAATCCCTGTTACACCACTAGCCTTGTAAGCTTACAGTGGATATGATAAGTGTACACAACCCTGTTAACATGCCATGTTCTTGTAATATGGAGGATGAGACCACAATAATGTATTCAAATATGTCACCCACTTTCCATGTGACATATGACCTGTGCAATCCAATCGATAAACAAACACATGTGATACATGTAACATATGATGACTGCAATATGTACAATATGTTGATTGCATACATGTGCACACTCTTAAAATGATAAGTTGTTGAAGCACCTTGTAAGTGGCTTACAGCATTCACTCTTTTTGTGAAGGTGTCTATCAGCATGTCAAATCCTGACTTGGCATTATTTGGCCACTATTCCATGCAAAGGCCACCTAACTCTGTCGGAATGCAAGGGCAGCTCATGTGCACAGCCCTCATCAGGTCACACTGTGGTTTTCTATCTGGTATAAGTCTAGGCTCTGGCTGGGCCACTCTATACCCATGCTTGTGTTCAGGTGGAGCCATTCTTAGGTAGCTTTGGATATATGCTGCAGTTCTTTGTCATGTTGAAGGCTGACACACCTCCTCATTCTCAGTAGTCTTGCAGACGCCTGATGGATTTTGGCCAGATGTGGGTGTTATTAGGAAATGTTCTGAATTCCCACCACCATGACTACAGGCCCTGATCTGTCTGAGGAACAGCAGTCCCACAGCATGCCACTGTCACCAGTGTGATTCACCATGGGGATGTTGGTGTTCAGGTTATGAGAGGTGTTGCTTGTGCACCACACATACCTGCTGGTATTGTGGCTATGAGGTCAATCCCTAGTCTCATTACACCATAACACATTTTCACATCTGCCTTTGGGAGAAATAATGTGCTGCATTGCAATATGTATCCACCCCTGGCTGTTTTTGATGTGTGGGAATGCTTCCATCTTCTGACCGTACCTCATAGGTCAGACATATACAGAATATGGGAAAGTGTTCTCACAAGTAGTACAGAACACCAGTACTAGCAAGGGGCTCCTGCAACTGCCTCAGTGTTGCTGTATGTCCCCTGGCATCCTCCCTGGCCAGGTCTTGACATGTGTTGTCATCATTTTTGGAGGGACATCAGGTTCTTGTCAACAGCACTATTGTCCCATATTCACTCCACCTTTTGACAACTGTCTCCACCATGTTCCTTGTTGTATGCACTGCTGTGGTAATGTTGTTGTACCCTACTCTTGACTGATACCTTTCAAATATGAGATCCCTTTGCTGCTTTGTATGTTGTCTGCAAGCCATGACTGTTGCTGTTGCAGGCAACTGAGCGAATGTCATGAATATCCTACTTGGACAGCAGACTGTTATTTGGTGTTAGTCTGAGTGCCTTTACTTGATGACAGGTGTGTACCCAAGCAGACTGTATGATGTCAGTAAATAACAATCTGCTGCAATGACATATTATTTGAAGGGTGTGCACACATATGCATCTAGCATATTGTGATGTTTGTATACTCCATATTTGGTGGCCAACAGATGGATTGTACAGGGGATTGTTCATGTCAAAGGTCACATTACAGTTCGGAAAGGATGAGTACTGACATACTGCAGTCTCTATTTGTATAGACATTACAAATACCTGGCATTTTAACTGGGGTGTGTACACTATTTATATCCACTATTTGACAGTAATGTTTTACACATGTCCCTTACCTTAGGCCATTTGTCCAACTGTTGTGTTGCTCTCTGTCCAGAAGTCTTGCACTCACAGGCCGGTGTGTTATGCTGCAGGGATGATATATTCTCATCAGATAGGCCCCTGTGGTGACCACTGTGATGCAATGCAGTTGACCTCAACACAGGTGAACATGCACATAAGGCAATATGGCTATGAATGACAGTTGTGCGCATGATACACTGCATGGCCTTCACATGCCTGGGGTATTGGCAAACCACAGCAGTACAATTGCATACACACTAGCTGCAGGCTGCCGTCCCACATGCAGACAGAAGGGACCTAGGTAGGTGTGTGAGGGGATTATGGTCAGCAGATCCACAAGTGGCATTGGTACAGGATGGATGCAGCATGTGTCAACATGTACAGTACAACCCCTAATACTACACCAATTGCTGTCCTTCACCATAGATGTGCATGTCTGTGCATTAGAAAACCCCATCCACAACTGCAATCTGATCTGGCATGGCGTATGAGGCCACTTTCACGATGCTAGACTTGCTCATATGTACATGCATGCAGGCCAACATCATTTACCCTGTGGACAAGGTTGTCCCACAGGCCAGTCCTCTCCTGCAGATGTTGCTGGCTCTAGCCAAACATTATGGCATGGTTGCGTAGTATGGCTTCTATGATTATATTTGTCTGAGCCACTAAGAATGTTGACCTTTGCTGATGCAACATTGCACCTGGGAGACATGACAAAGGATACACATCACAGGACCTCATACACTTGGCAAACATATGTACAGAACCTGCACATCTGCAGTGGGTCTATGTTACAACAGCGAATGATCAAAAGATTGAATGCTGTTATATCGACCACAAAAGAACGAAAACAAAAAAAGAGCGAACAGCCAGAACAGCGAATTTATTCCCAGGGAAAAAATTTGCTGTTCCTAAAAAAAATAAATAAATAAATAAAAAAAACACACTAAACACTATTTTGCCCCCACATCCTGCTAATTAAATAAACCAACTCTGAGATCGCACTACAGTGCTGAAAACGGCAAAGTGATAGAAGCAGTCAAGAGACTTCTTTCCCAGGGAAAGAATTTGCTTAAAAGCCTCTTTGTCATTTTGCGTTTTCAACATTTACAGTTCGATCAACATGCATTCGACAGAATGCATCGTTGGTTTTCTGACAGAAACCCTCTACATTGAATACCAGTAGCCACTACTCGTGACCACACCATACCCCTGTAATGTATCAGCACTGTATCTGCATGCATTGCACTGCTGGCCCTGAGGTGTCATATTCCCCCTAATGAGGCCTACTTAATTTCCTAGTCCTGTACTCCTCATTCATGTCTGTGTCAAGGGATGACACTGGCCATCTTCCATGTGGATATAGTGTGGATGGTGCCAAGCCTTGTTGTGACTACAGTGTAAGTTGCTGGGTACACATGCCTGTGTTCATGTAGGATGCAGACAGGGATTTTATCAGGTGCCATGGATACCTACATTTGTTGCCTTTCAGTAGGCAATATGTACCTGCTCACCGGTGATGAGGGGAAGGGTGTGAGTGCTGTGCATATCCATCTATAGTACTGCTGAGCCAAGGGGTGATGTTTGCCCTAAACCTGTCTGCAGCAGGTTGCCTATAGGTATGTTGTGTGTATATGTGACCTGACTGGCCAGCATTACAGGGTGGGCTGGTATGTGGCCTCAGAGATTGCAGACATATGTGAAGATGGCCTTGTGATTGGCCTTGGTGGATATGTCCAATTTGTACTGATAGTTAGCCTTACAGTACTCCACCTGTGACCTTATATGCTTGATCAAACAAAGGCTGACTTGGTGCCAAGTTGGTTTGTGCTCCTGATTTGGCCTGTACAGCCAATCTAGGGACCAGGTCTGTGGTTTGTGTATTGCTGTTGTCCACCACAAGCATTCAGCCTACCTTGAGGGGGTTGATGTTATCCTGTCGGGTATTGCTGAGGCCATGCAGCTATGTAGGTGCCTACATAGTATTGTGTTGTAGGCCTGGACACAGCTGCTAGTTCCACCATATGGGATGCCCTTCATGTGGGCCTTGCCCATTTATCTGGCCTGTGCAGGGGACATTACAGAGGTGTGGGGGCTACAGCTTCACAGATAGTATGTGGAAATACCTCACAGGACAGGACATGTGGAGACAGCCCAACAACATGAGGGACAAAGCTCCAGAGTTTGTTACAGCTTGTATGTCATTAGCGTTGTTATACATATAGGGCATTGCTACATTGACAGAGTTTGTCTGGATGTGCATTTACTGGGTGACTTGACATTTGACAGTGATATGCCTCTGACATAGCTCTCAACTGATATGTTGTCCACAGCCTGGCCAGATGTTTGCCTATTATGCTTAGTCTGTTTCTCAACCAACATCTGTTTTTGTGGGGTTGGTAGGATAATGTGAGGATTGTAGTCAGTACGTGTTGTCATCCATTGGTGTTCCACACATAATTTCCTTCAGGCATGTGATGTTACAACACATGTGACAGCAGCTACTGTCTCGGTTTGTTACACCATTATAAGTGATATGTCCCTCTTACCAGCCCCCTGTCCCATATGTGTGCCATAGGTTCATAAGTTCGTAGGTATGTACTAGGCTATCTGCCCGAAGGCATTTATAAGCCTAGCCAAAATGTGTTGTCTTTCACTACCCCCTTAGATTAGTTCCCCATGCCTCTGTCCAGCAGAGCCACTGAAGTGATGCCTGAGGTAAACTTTCTGTTTCCCATTCACTCATCAAGGTTTCTTTTGAAGATTGTTAGTGAAGAGGTCTTCCTAATGTAGACCGGAATCTTGTTCCAAAGCATGGGAAGTCTCTGGGACAGGAATCTCTCCCTCCAGCACAGCCTATTTATTGTTGTGGTGAGGTTTAGATCCCTAGAGTGTGTGGCTCAAGGGGATAAGATTTTCTTTAGATGGAGCATGTCCATCAATTCTGGGTTGGACATGGCCTTGTTTGTCAGGCAGAGATCACCTCTGAGTAGGCGGTATGCAACCGAGTACAGCTGAAGTTTCTTCAGTCGAGCTGCATAGGGCATCTCTTTGAGGCCAGTGATCCTCTTGGTGAGGTACTTCTGTGGTCTTTCCAGCTGTTACAGGTGTCTTGTAAGGTACATCCCAAATGGGGCACTGTACTCTATGATGGGTCTGATGAGTGATGAGTAGAGGGGCACAATGACCTCTTTTGATCTGGATGCGAACCCTTTTGTGATTAGGTGGGCCACATAGAAGGATTTTCTAACCACTTTGGCAATGTGATTATCAAAGGTGAGATTACTATCTACTTGGGTCCCCAGATCCCTTATTACATCTTCTGTATTTAGGGGACTACCACCTATGTGGTAGTTTGTGGGTACTTTGTTTTTCCAAAGGGGATGACTATGCACTTTTTGGCATTTAGCTTGAGGCCATGATTTTGACACCAGGTATCCGTCTCAGTGAGACCCCTTTGGAGGATGTCTGTGTCAGCCGGAGAGTCAGTTATAGCCCCTAGTTTGCAGACGTCTGCAAACCTGGTCAGCCATAGTCCTCCTGTGTTTGCCTGTACCTCTGAGAAGTATATGCCGAACAGGAGGGGTCCTAGGACTGAGCCCTGGGGAATGCCACTTGTAACCGGTTTAGAGTCAGACCTAGGTCCCACAACTCTCACCATGTGGATTCTGTCTGAGAGCCAGTTGGCAACCCATCTTGTGATATAGGGGTTTATGGTCAGGCTGGTGAGCTTGTCTATAATACCAGAATGGGGAATGATGTTGAAGGCCTTAGCGAGGTCTAGGGCGGCTGTGTGTACCAACTTTCCCTCATCTATAGCCTTGGTAACTCTCAAAGAAGTCCACCAGGTTGAGGAGGCATGATCTGCCCTTAACAAAGCCGAACTGGGTAGGGTCCAGTGTTTGGGGGTTCCCAATGTCTCTGTTAATGAGTTCCATGATGATGCACACCATAGCTTTGCAAGTCAGGCTTATAGGGCGATAGTTCCCGCGGTCTGTTGTGGCTCCATCTTTCTAGAGTGGAATAACCATTGCTTTGCGCCACTTTATTGGTATGTAGCCTGTGGAGAGGCTAAGTTTGAACAGTGTGTTTAGGTGAGGGGTTAGTTCATCTTTGAGCTTGTGTAGGATTCAGCCTGGGACACCGCCCGGTCCCATGAGCTTCCAGATGTCCTGCACTATAAGGTGCAGAGGTATGGTGTATCATTAATTACCACATGCACACCAGTTAGCATGACAATGACCTGGCAGACTCCTAGCCATGGTATGCAGCGGTGGCCAGGGTTATGCGTCCACACCCTGGTAATTCTTTGGAAATCTTCACATGACAGTATGTCTGTCTGGCCATTGTGAACAGACTGCCAAGGTTGTGTAGCAGTGTTGTGTATTTATGTTGTTTAGGCTGGGTAGTGAGAGTAGCAGTTGTGAGTGCCATACATCCTTTACCTACCTGACTCTGTGTGCTGCTACAGCTGCTGGTGGTCTATCAGATCCGTCTGCTTGTAGGGGATAACTGTGACATGTCATGTAACAGCTCCAGATTCTCAGTACACTGTGAATTGGGTTAGTAGATGTAGGGCTGTGACACACCCTCTGTATTGTTTTCCTACTGCTGTTTTTTTTTAGTGTCCGCGGACACTGAAATGCTTTTATTTTGCATTTTTGTCCGCAGACACTGAAATACTGGCATAATATTACAGCTAAGCTCTAATTATATACCAGTATGGCTTCGGAAGTGTCGTACTGCACTTTCTGAGGACAGGGGGCTTATTTAGTGTCCGTGCTCTGCATGGACACATCCCCTGTGCTTGCACACAGAATCGTGTCCATTTTAGAGCACGGCAGCACACCTTCATACATATGCATAGCGTGCTGCCGTGCTGCATGGGAACGGTCCCTTTATTGCTGCACGGAAGTTTTCTGAATCCAGATGAATGCGTCTAAAAGTTTTTGATTACCAGTATGATAATGCCCAGATTCTCATTCACACCCACATCCAGAAGCTGAACCACATCCAATAAATATATGATTAACTAGTAAATATTTCTGTGTATTAAAAATGTTTAAAAATAATTATCAATAAAACACCACTGATATCGAAAAAAATTGAAATGCCAAGAACAATACAAAGTAAGAATAATCGCCTTTGCTCCTTCTTTATTTTAAATGGAACTTCTTCAGATTAAAATACTTTGTTATGCCATACTATTTAAAACCCAATCAGCCAATCACAAACAGCTTTAACATACTCCTAATCAATTCTTAAATATATCCTTATTTGAAAATACAATAAATAGCCTTATTCTACCAAAGTTCCATTTAAAACTTTAAATAAATATTCAAACTTTAGGACTATAATACTGCAACACCTTTCACTGAGCACATGGACTGTTCTTTGGTTTTCCATATTTTTTTTTTTTTACAAATTAAAAGTACTAACTCAGTGGTTCCTGTTATGTAATCTAGAGAATTATGAATGGTTCTCTGATCATAACTAATGTGTTACATTCTTCAGAGTGGAGCAAAACAAAGTAATTATAATCTTCCGTATAAATAAAGCTTTAACTGCTCCGAGCTATTTGTTACAGAATAAAAGTGTTGGAGTTCACAGTGATTAACACATTGAAAGTGATAAACCTATTAGCACTGCCACACAGATTGTAGTCAAAGTTGTGTCCCTTTAATGAATGAACAGTTTCAATAACTTTTAGGCATTTCTCTCTGCAGCCTTTTTGCTTTTTTTGTGCCAGTGAAGCTTTTTGCAGACTTTTTTTTAGATTCTAAATGCTGTTCTGTGGTGGTTGGTACTGGCTGCTGTTAGGTTCTAGTACAACACTAGTGCTTAACAGTTCTCAGAGGTACTCAACAAAACTTTAAGTACCTTTCTTATGTTAGAAAGGTACCTAACAAAGTTGTCTTTTTCACCAAATTTAGTGTCATCTCACCATTCAGTGTACCATCCACCTATTGGTCACGTATTAACTGTCCATTATTATTAAGACTAAATCTGCCAGGTTGCTTTTTGACAAACTGTCACATAGCAATCAAAGTTCAGTATTAACATTTCCTAGATTTCAGTAACTTCTGCTTGTTTCTTACTTTATACAATATAGCATCGGTAAACTGGGAACACTGACTTGGTAGTTTCAATAATAAAAAATAAAATGTGACTCACCAAGCCTATCTAGTTAACCTCCACACAGCAGTCAAATGTCCCGCCATCCTTTTCAGAACCTCAAGAGCCCTCTAACTTGTATAAAACTTTCTTACAATATAATACACCCAACTTCTATTATTCTTTCATAAATATCTTCTCAAGTGTCTTTATAAGGACATTTTAATATAATATACAATTTATTCATATAGTTAAAAAATGAACATCACTCACTCTCATAAAAGTAATGTATATCCCATGATGTCTTCTAAATAACATGAAACATGACCTATCAGGGCCTGTGAATTACTGTTTAACAGTAGCCCCCAAACAGGCTTCGTGCCTCATGAATGGAGAATGGCAACAGTCATCCCTCTGCACAAAGGTGAGCTATCTACAGACCCTGGAAACTACAGACCCATAAGTCTGACTAGTCTTATATGTAAAGCCATAGAAAGAATTGTCATGGAGATGATCAATAGAGATCTAGTAAACCTCCAGACACTGGACCCAGCCAGTTTGGTTTCATCAAGGGCAGATCATGCCTACTCAACCTGGTGGACTTCTTTGAGAAGGTAACCAAAGCAATGGATGAGGGCAGAATCATTCACACTGCATACCTTGACCTGGTCAAGGCATTTGACACAATACCCCACTCGGGCATTGTTGACAAACTCAAGAGGTTAAGTACAAACCTGTATGACACCCAGTGGATAGCCAACTGGCTCACAGACAGGACTCAGGAAGTTATAACTGGGGAGTCCACCTCTACAAAGAGGCCAGTCACAAGTGGAGTTTCTCAGTGATCAGTCCTTGGACTGCTCCTTTTTGCCATTTACTTCTCAAAAGTCAAGGCCAATGTCAGTGGCTAACTAAATTTGCAGATGATTGCAAATTAGGAGCTGTCACCGAATCTCACACTGACACAAATGTTCTCCAGGAGGGGCTGACACAGACAATAACTGGTGTCAGAGCCATGAACTAAAACTAAATGCCAGGAAATGCATAGTAGTATCCTTTGGGAATTAATGCATCCCTGGTAACTATCATATTGAGAACACACCTCTTAGAGTTGACCCAGTAGTCAGGGACTTAAAGGCACACATAGATAGTAATCTAGCCTTTGATAATCACTTGTCTACAGTGATGAGAAAATCATTATATGTTTTGCAACTTATAAACAAAAATATGGAATCTAGGCCTAAGGAAGTAATTGTTTCACTGTATTCGGCATTAATCAGACCTGTCATTGAATATAATATACCCTTTGGTATGTACCTAACCAGGCATATCCGACAACTGGAATGTCCACAGAGGTTCCTCACTAAAAGAATACAGGATGTAAGTAATATGTCCTATGCAGACTGCCTCAAGGCCCTATCCCTGTATTCTGTCACCTACAGGCTTTTGAGGGGACATCTATGCCTGGCATACAGGGCATTGTCAGACCCAGTCTGATGGACCTCCTGCATATCTACAAAACAAACAGTAGCAGAGTTACCTCTTCTAAAGACTTAAACCTTGCCTGTGATATAAATAGGACCTGCTGGAAAGATATGTATGTATCCCAGAGACTACCCTGTCTATGGAACAGGCTCCTCCATCCATGTGAAGCAGAGTCCCTCACTAACCCAATTCAAGTGCAACTTGGACAATTGGATGGGAAACAGGAAATTCATCCCTGGTTTGGAACCTATGTCTGTAATGCAAATGGGTAACCTGTAAATGGTTCATTTTCCAGGCCCTTTCTTACACTTATCAAGGGTATCAGAACTTGACAAAGATTTGGGATGCATGGCTAGACTTTAAAAGGCCCTAGTGGTCATTAATCTAGTAAACACTTATGAACCTATGAACATATATGAGCTGTCATACTAAAGCCAGTTATGGAATACAGTTTCACCAAACATTTAATTGTAACTGGACCACACAACATCAGACAGCGCTATGAAACCCGATTATTCTAAGCATCCTCAGTAGAATAACATAACAAACAAAATGAACTTTGTTAACAGCAATAAATATACACAGTGCATTTTAAACAATAGGGACCCTAATGTAATCATATCGTTGCCATACAAGAAAGATTCACTGATAATCACAATGCAATGCTCTAGTATTAAATGTAACTCACTTTTGTAACAATTCCCTGATCAACTACTCCTTTTTTCAGGGTATATTTATGTATTTGTGTGCAACTCAAAGGCGTTCATCGAACACTAGCATACTACCTACACTGAAAATCTTCACCAAGCCTTATCTTTGCACATAACAGTAAACATGAACATTGCATTACAGCAGTTACAGTAAAAAACAAGTATTTTTTGTTGTAGTATGTTTTAACAATGATGGTATGAAATTATGATACATCACTAGTATCAGCGTCACACCCACCCAGAGAGTTAGCCCTTCTTAAAACCTTATTAAACATACATGTTGCACTCGACCACTATATTCTAATGGGTGCATTATAGTTTTGCAAATAACCCCAAATCAATTAACAGGTGCAGACACCAATATAAAAAAATTCTCTAAACACCTGTCAAGTACAACTTTCTATGGAAAACAAATTGTGATTTCAGTAGCTATTAATTGGACAGCTGAATTTCTAAATGCTGAAACAATACCAACAGTCACTTTGCAGTCAGTCTTTATCATACAGTCAAGACTTGAGAGGACCACTATTAGCATTTGTTCCCGCAGTTAAATATTTTTATTTTTTTTTCCATTTCAGTTTCCTCTTTTCAGGGAAGACCCAAGGAGGTATTTATACTGACTATAGGAACACAACAACAACATAGGAAATTTGGAGAGGACACCAGGGAAATTCCTCTCTGCTTTTTTTGATAAGTGACAATAGATCTTTTACATCTCCTGAGCTACCACCAGCACAAGCCGATAGGGCTGTGGTTTAACATTTCATTCAAAGGACAAAAGACAGCTTCAGTGCCCACAATGTAAAATTACTCCAGTTATCTAAACGAGGATTAGAACCCACAGTCTTCTGATGTTGCAGTACCAAAGATGACTATATCACCTGCTGAGCCACTGACATTATTTACCCAAGGAGTAGAATCCAAGTAACACAACTACATTTCTCTTCAGCTGCGAGAAATCACCTTCCATTTGTCCAGAGTCAATTTCTCAGTTTTCCTACATTTCATCCATTCCCAAGCATTCATTCTGTTTGCCCTTTTCCACTGCCACAGACTCCTTGCTCACATAATCTAGTCAAAATAGCAATCCTTGTAGTCTGCCCATTCCTAACTGAGGGAAGGTAAACAATTCCATCACTACTGGAAAATACTCCTTCACAATCACTGGAAATACTAACATATCTCAGTTTACACCATCCATGTTGTTTTATCGCATCCAGAAATTGTGGCCACTGCTGTGTATTCTGTTAGAAATCATGACCCGCAGTCATGGACTTTCCACTCACACTTACCATTTTATCCTCTTACAGCTTACCAGACCTGTAATTAAGTCTGCTCCTTTTTATAGCTTGTTACAAGCTGAATCAAGTTAAAGTCTTGACCTCATGGATACAGGATACAGGCTTTAATTCTGACCTCTAGCTGCTGTCTAGGTTGGTAATAGTCTGCAGACTGATAGCCTACTATTTACCTATGAAATCTGGGTAGTCTACAGGAACTATAAACCACCAATGCTAGCAATCTATAGGACCTTTGAATGTCCAGTGACGTCTTAGGAAATCCATTCTGTTGTGTCGTTATTGGTTTTAAGAAAAATCCAAACAGTCAAATATGTCTCTCACCTTCCAAAATCCCACTCACTGCAAATTCTCCCAGCATAGCCAGCTTCTGTTCAGTGTAAACTGTTTTACTACTTAATTCCAAAAATTTATTTTGCACATTCACCACTCTCTGCAGGAATGATATGATGTCATACTGTTCCTTCATGAATTTGTTTTGGTCATCTACTGAGAACTCAAGTTGTCTGGCACAGAGATTGAACATAGCTGAAATAACTTTAACTTCTTGTTGACTTCTTCTTGGGTAGCTTATATGTCTGCTTTCCATAGTCTTATTATTGCTCATGCATTACTTTCTTCCCTTGGCTCAGCATGAGTGAATTGTCCCTCAGTCACTTCCTGCTCTTCAAAAACACATATAGTCTTCACACTTTTCCAATTTTGAATCCTTGGAACACTAATACACCTTTTATACTAAAACTGTAACAAAAACACATGCTAAAGATATACTTAATCTGACTACTTACCCATACTGGAGAAATAACATGATCTCCAGGCATGCATATTCCACCTCTGATTCACACAGATGTGACTGACATGTGTGCCTGGTGACCCCTCTCAAATGTGCTGCCAGACACTGACAAAGACACTTTGTGGGCAGCCATGTCCTGCAGAAGAAGACTCATTATGGAATTGTCCCTGGTTCCATGATTTCAGTGTATTGTTGATAGTGCTGTGTGATATGTTGTGTGATATGCTGTGTGATATGCTCAAATATATCTTGTAATACTCTCATTATTCCTCTCTGACTGTCAGTAGCAGTAGTTTGTGCTTGGGGAATATCATGCACATTTGCTGCTGTCCAGACTATGCCTGGTATGTCTCTACCCTTATGGACAGGCTGTACTGAGGGTATTCCAATATGTCCTTCTCCATGTACCCCACATGTGGATCTGATAGTGATCTGGAGCTTTGGGAGGATTCCACCTCCTAAGGGAGGCAAGTGCTGATGGTACACTATGTGGGGAGTCATCACTCTGCTGAGCAGGTGAAAACCCTTCCAGTGCACTTTGAGGCTGTATGCCAGGGTCCTTGGGTTGTGACAATTATCTGGGAGTAATGTCATCATTGTCAACTGCCACATCGCTGCTACAGACTCTATCACTGGGGATACAGTTGTTGACTGACCTGTGAACTAAAGCAAATCATTAACCATTGTGTGCTTTAGTCCCTATGCATATGTTTGTATCTGCATAATTAATAGCGCAGGTGACTATGAGTATGCGGTGTATGATACATTACTACCTGATGTCTCTGCATGTTTTAGGTGGAGTGACATTCCTCATCCACCTGTTGGAGAGATATCCAAGAGGTATATAGTACAGCTATCTGAGCACAAGGTGGGCAACTGTCTTATTGCCAGATGTTCTTTCTGAAATGTTGAAGCAGCTATAGGTTCATAGGTAAGTACTAGGCTTGCCGGCCATTTTAAGCCTAGCCAATCTCCCTTTTGGTGCTTGAGTTAACCTAACCTATTTGATGTTAGTCTGGCCTTACCTCAACCTATACTTGATTATTATATATTACCCATAATGAGAATAACTGGGATCATACTATAGATAATTTGAGGGGAGCCATGTATGGGATAAAGCACTTAGGAGATGCTTTTTTCCATTAGTAGTACAGGAGGACGTCATGGGGTAAATTTTCTGTTTCAGATCCATATATCCAAGTTGCACTTGAATATGGAAAGGGATGAGCTTTATTTTACGTGGATGGGGTGTCTGTTCCAGAGCAGTGTTGTTCTCTGTGAGCTACACATGTCCCTCTAAACCCTTCTGTTAATGTTGCAGAACAGGTTTGGATCCCTAGATTGAGTATTTTCTGATGCTATTCGACTTGCTGATTTGCACCAAATCCATCATTGTTGGGTCATGCACAGTGTTAGATCGCTATGGACACACATGCTGGACGACCCAGCTGCCAGCATCAATGCTAATTTGAACTGTGCCTGTGCTATTCTCATCACTGTCACAATAATCAGCATTAAAGGATATCAACTGCTCTTCATCAGGTGTCAGGCTTTGTCCAGTGAAAGGATCCCACCAATGCCGATACAAGCAATAGCTTTCTGCCAGACTTTACTCCTGGCATGGGACACCATACCATTTGCTCTTTTTTTACACCATGCCAGTGTCCTGTTCTGTTCTTTGCCTTTGTTCACAGGTTGATCAACAACTGTAGCGCCAGTGGTAGGGTCTGAGGCAGGAGAGCAGGTTGATGTTAGCAGCCAAGTGGCAGCTCAGAATGATGATGTTACTCCTGGCATTTCCATCTTCCAGCACTTCATTCCACACCTTGACACAGTCTGCCTGTATATGACCCCCTTTACTGAAGGGGTCTTTAGTGCCTATATGAACATATGGTTTATTTTAGGTGTACAGTTATCATGTCCCTCTGTGTTGGTGCCTCCTACTGTGGATATCTCTAGGAATAGGACTGCCCATACCACTTTCTTGTATCATACAAGTCTTGACTAATTGGTGATTTCTGAAATGGCAGCAAGGCTTCCCTAATGAGCCCCCCCCCCCCATTGACCCAATATTTGTAGGGTAGTCTGGTATTTTTACACCCTGACAGTCAATGACAGACAATGGATTTGACCCTACTCCTGATCAGAGCTGATGAAACTGAGTGGTCCAGAGTGCCACCACTGCTGCAAATGATGGTTCACATTGGTTACTGACCTACGTCCCTAATTTTTACCCACTGTGTAGTGACATCCACAAAGGTATTTTGGGCAATGTGTAGTCAGGTGGTGACATCTACCTGGCGCCATAGACAGACACATTTCCAAACCTGCTGACTCCTTCCAACCAGGTAGCCCTTTATGCCCCAGGATCCACTAGGACTATGGGAGACCATACCTACCACCAGTGCAAATCTTTCTTTCCAGGTTAGGCCAATCCATCCTCCCCTTCCAGCAACTCAAGCCCTTCCAAGCTGCTAACTGAACCCAGGTTACTTGAGTTGTTGTCGGGACATTATCCATTGTTGTCAGAGAAGGGTCTAAGGTCAACAGAGACCAGGTTGAAGACCTAGAAATTGACTGGTGAGAAGGTACAACAGTTCAAGAAATTATTCAGGGCTCTAGCACCCCAAGAAGAGGAGGAAATAGGTGGAGTTGAAGAATGGCAGTGACTCTAAATGCCATGTTGAAGGACTACAGAACAGATATGTGACCAAGACAGGAATTGAATTAAGGTGCATGAGGAAAGCTGGTGATGTAATGCAGAAGTCCAGGAAGTCATCAAAAGAAAGAAGGAATGCAGGAAAAAGTGGAAGACAGAAAAGACAGACCAGGCTAGGATGGAATACTGGTTGATTAACAAAGAAGCTATGAAAGGAGCCACAGTAGCAAAGAACAAGACATTGGAGACACTCTGCCAGCTTCTGGGAAGTGACTTAGTAGTTGGCACAGAGAAACTATATCAGGCTGCAAGGCAAAGACAGAAAAATAAAGAAAATAGTCAGACACCCTTCATAAGGGATGTCAGCAACAACCTGCTCACTATTCCACAAGACATCAATGAGTACGTTCAGCAGCTTCGGAATGAAGAAAACCCCACAGAAGCTGTACTGCCCCAGACACAACATACAATGAGAGAAGAAGAGGCGCCAACCCTGGAAGAAGTAAGGTAAGGCAGCAGGGTCAAATGAGGTCACAGCAGATATGATAAAGATATTGGGTGAGATAGGGGAGAAATGTCTCCTGAGGTTACTCAGCAGTGTGGTGAGAAAGATGTATCCCAAATGACTGGAGAATAAGCGTACTCATGCCAGTGTACAAGAACAAAGGGGACATCCACAACTATGGGCAACACAGAGGTATCAAACTCCTGTCACATTTCATGAAAGTTCTGGAGAGAGTGTTTGATAAATGGATACACAGATTAGTAGAAAGTAAGATGGGAAATGGCCACTTCAGATTCATATCAAGTGTTGGAGCCACGTGCAATGAGCAGATAGTTGAGGAAGAGCTAGAGCAGAAATGAGGAAAAAGTCCAACTGGGCATTCTTAGACTTGGAAAAAGAATATAACAAGGTCCCAAGAAAGTTGATTTGGGCAGTACTACAGTGGTTTGAAGTCCCAGAAACATTGGTAGAATTAGTGTAGGCTATGACAAGGATCCAATGACTCAAGTATGAGCAGTGTTCAGTCTCACAGAGGGGTTCCCAGTGAGAGTGGGTGTGCACCAGGGTTCAGCTTTGAGCCCACTGCTGTTCATACTTGTGAGAGACTACAATAGGAAACAGGTTGGAGGGGACAGATCAACAAAGTTACTGTGTGCAGATGATGTGGCATTACAGACAGACTTTGAGCAAGAACTTCAGTGAACGACAGGCAAATAGCATGTAAAACTTAAGGCACATGGAATGAAACTAAGTACAGATAACACAGTGGTAATGGCAGCAAATTGGGGAAATCAGAAGCTGAGAATTGAGATAGAAGGGAAGATAACAGAACAGGTTAGTAGCATCAAGTATCTCGGAAAGGTGGTTGAGGAGAAGGGAAGTCTGAAAGAATAGGTCAAATCTAGAATCAGAGGGGCTGCAGCCAAATGGCACAGAGTGTCTAGTTTAGTATATGACAGAAGAATGCCAAAGAAGCTGAAAAGTAAGGTGTATAAAACAGTGGTGTGACCAGTATTAATGTGTGGTACAGAAACCTGGGCAGTAAAGATAGAGCAGTTGAGGAAGCTAGAAGTGATGGAGATGAAGTGCCTGAGATGGGCGGGCATTCTGGCACAGATGAAGAAATGAGGACATCAGTTCAGAAGCCAAAGTAGCTTAATTTGCAGAAAAGATCAAAGAAAACAGATTAAGGTGGTTCAGGGACATGTGCAGAAAAGCAGAATATAGTCTCGTTAGAAGATTTGGGACAGACAGGAAGAAGGTAATAGAAAACAAGGGCATCCAGAAAAGGGTGGATGGGTTGTGTGACAGAAGATCTGTGACAGTCAGGCATGAGTGTTGAAGAAGGCAGGAGTGTGGCACTGAATCAAGAGAGATGGTGACAGTTAATACAACACCCTGACCCCATGCAGAACATGGGAAAAAGGGGACTGATAATGATGTCATGATTTGTAATTCAGAGATACATTAGCTGCACTGGGGAAAGACTTAATTAATGGCTAATTTGCATGGCTCTGAATCACAGTTGACTACTGCATAGCAGACTTCCTGTGGTAGTTAACAGTGCTGAAGGCCATATTGCATAAGCAGAGACACCCCCCCCCATTCACTCTTCCACACACAATACAAACATTCAAACACACATACACATACAAAAACTAAACGGCATACAAAACTGTAAGCAAAAACAAAAACTCTGCCACGACAGTTGCCAAGTACTAAAACAATGTATAAAAACTTTAAGCGCTTTTCGTTTACTAACAAGCAAACTTCCTCAGAATAAAATGTAATAGTTCAGACCTCTTTTAAACAAGCAGGTGAACAAATTAATCTATCATTTACAATGTAACTCATTCACTGAACTTGTTAAAGAGATACACTTTCATAAAATTGCTGCTTTTTAATGGACCAACCTACCCTAAATCAATAACTAAACTAAATATACTATGCAACAACAATATAAATACAAAATATAAATATTTGTATTATATAAAAAATACAATTTGTATTATATAAAAAATATATATATATACATGTCACAAAAATGTATGCACGAAAACTTGCATGTATATTGAATGCTACATCTACAAAGTGAGACTCCTAACTCATTACAAAAACAGACATTATAAACATGGAAACAAATAAAACACTTTTTGCCTAAATGACATTTCAGTAAAGTCATATTGGTGCCAAAAAATTAAACATGTCAATCAACCTTATACCCAAACTACTTCCTGTCAATCATCTCTGCAAACTTCTTAATTTCAGAATACTACTAGATAGAACAGGTTTCGTTTAATCCTGGGAAATTATAAGCATTAAGCTTGATTTGCCAAAATAATTCTAACTCTTCAAGTTGTAGGGGTGCAGGTCCACCCCTAATATCCTGCAATACTTGATCAATAGCCATAAACTTAAATTTATGGTCTATGTTCAATTGAATGTGTTTAGCTAAAGCGTTGTCCATTTTTCTTTTACCAATAGCATATTGGTGTTAATAAATTCTAACACAGAGTCTACCAATATAAATCTTGCCAATATAAAATGCAGGACAACATTGGCATTTAGCTAAATAAACTACAAACCTAGAGTTACAATTAAACTTACATTTAAATTTGAAGTGTGTGCCATTAATGGCAAACCAATTGGCTGCCTCTATGAACTTACAAAAATTACAGTTTTCACATTTATTCATACCTGTTATTTTAGGAATACTGTAACATTGTTCTAACAAATTCGTCAGATTCCTGCCTCTCCTAAATATTACTTTGGGCAAGCTACCCAGTTTATTGAATAACATTGGGTTAGCTCTAAAAAGTTCCCAATTTTTCTGAATGGTCTTAATAGAAAGATGGCTATGGACACTAAATGCAGTAATAAAACTTAGCTTGAAATCATGGGTGCTTGAATCTGTCAACTCATTAGCATTATCCATTGTCACAGAGTTAGACCCACTGGGCTGTTCACACACTCTAACCTTGACAGCCAGAATGGGTTTGTAAATCTGATTAGATCTGTTCAATCTGACCTCGTCAATTAGAGTCTAGCAGGGTCTCAGGATAGCCATGATGCAAGAACATGCTTTTTAACAAACAACATTCATCAATAAATTCTTCTTCCTGACTAACTATACGTGAGGCCCTTACTAACTGACCCTTAATGACTGACCATTTCTGATGAAAAGGATGGCAACTGGAGAAGTGAAGAAATGAGTTAGAATAGGTGCTTTTCCTATGTATCTTAGCTACAAAGCAACCCTGTGTTCTATTCTTAACTAACCAAATATCTAAATAGGCTATAGCTTCCGTATCAAATATAGATGTAAATTCTAGAAACTGTGTAGACTGGTTGAAAAATTCCCAACACATTTCTACTAACTTCATGGTCTCCATTCAATAAAATAAAGATGTTAAGGTATCGTGTGTAGAATACCAGAGAGTCCCTAAAATTGTCACTTTGAAATACAAATTCGGATTCCCAGTAAGCCATTACTAAATTTGCTATGCTGGCCCCACACGGGGAGCCCATAGCGACCCCCACTTTTTGCAAATAAAAATCATTATCAAACATAAAAAAATTATTTGATAATATGAGGTCAATTAATTCTTTCACCAAGGAAATTTCAGCTACTGAAGCTCCATGCTTGTTTAACATTAAACCCACCCACTCTATACCTAAGTCGTGGGGGATACAAGTATAAAGGTCTTTCACATCAACAGTGAGAACATTATAATTCTCACTGTATTGCAAGTTGTCAATTTTATCCAAAAAGGACCAAGAATCCTTACATATTTGATTCTCGAAGACCAAATACTTCTGGAGAATAGCGTCAACTACCTTGGCACAGGAATATGTAGGTGAACCGCGACCATTAACTAGGGGTCTCATAGGTGGATTTAGTAGGTCTTTATGAATTTTAGGAATACCGAAAAGGTATGGAAATTTTGGATAAGATGTTGACAAGTAATTGAAAATATTCTGTTCGATCCTACCTTCTATATACATGTCATTAATACAATTTTTAATGAGGCAATAAGCTTTGTTGACCTCAGAACGTGAACTTGCTTCATATGCACTGTTAGCTAATAACACTTTCATACGTTCAGTGTAATTGATATTATCAAATACTACTAAACCTCCTCCTTTGTCTGGTTTACACACACGAATATCCTGTGACTTGATGTACTCTAAGTACTCACATTCATCCCTAACTGTATTGTATGAAGGCTTAACTCTAAGACCAGTTCTAACTGCTTGTCTAATATCCAGTTCACAAAGTTGTTCAAAAATTTGTAAAACTGGATGTAATGGTAGATTAGATGTACTGGGTATATGAAATTTATCCACACCTGGTGAATTCATGACATCCCCCAACATTAAATGAAGATTTAACTTCCTAGTGAAGGTTTTGATATCGATATCAGTTTTAACCAAGTCCAGCTGTTGTAAAGGGACATAAGTAAGTCCCTTTGCTAAAAAGTCCACTATGTCAGAATAGATGTAACATTCAATATCATGGTATGTTCCCTTGATACATGCAAGTTTTCGTGCATACATTTTTGTGACATGTATATATATATATATATATATATATATATATATATATAATACAAATTGTATTTTTTATATAATACAAATATTTATATTTTGTATTTATATTGTTGTTGCCATAGTATATTTAGTTTAGTTATTGATTTAGGGTAGGTTGGTCCATTAAAAAGCAGCAATTTTATGAAAGTGTATCTCTTTAACAAGTTCAGTGAATGAGTTACATTGTAAATGATAGGTTAATTTGTTCACCTGCTTGTTTAAAAGAGTTCTGAACTATTAAATTTTATTCTGAGGAAGTTTGCTTGTTAGCAAACAAAAAGCGCTTAAAGTTTTTACACAATAAATCTCCGGTGTTTTAGTACTTGGCAACTGTCGTGGCAGAGTTTTTGTTTTTGCTTACACATACACATACACACAAGTCCCGTTACTTGTTCCTGCATTTTCTGAACATCCCAGTGTCTCCTTTTCCCTTGCCCTGTTAATTCATGGATGAATAAAGTCTGCCATTAATGCATGACATTAGAGTTTCAAACTTCATATCCTTTAGAAAGTGCATGCTAGGGCAAAAGCTATTATCCTAGCAACTCTCTCTCTTTGCGCTGCAAGGTTGAGAGATATGTTTAACATTTCCTGTCCCTCAGCCTCATACATTATGACAAGTTGCAGGCATTGGATAATGCCTGAGATCCCAATATATGTTTTAAAAATCACATTGTTAGTGCGGTGAGTTAATGAATAGGTTTTGTGTGTCAAGGGTTTATGCCCCCAATGTACTTTTAGTTTTTTAATTGTAGTTCTGAATTCTATCCCTGGTGTCTAGTCTAATTATCCTCCATGTGAGGTGGGAGGGTACAGGGTTCAAATCCTTGATACTGCCTTTTGAGGCACAGAACTTAACTCTAGTGTCTAGTATTCCTGCCACTCCCACCCTGATCACCGTTCTGTTTCAGCGGCAATCAGGCATACATTTAAGGAGTTATCCCTGATGCGTAGTGCCACCCAGATCCCCATTCTGTTTCAGTGTCACTCAGGCATACATTTAAGGAGTTATCCCTGATGCCTAGTGCCCCTCTCATCCCCATTCTGTTTCAGTGTCAATCAGGCATATGTTTAAGGAGTTATCCCTGGTGCGTAGTGCCACCCAGATCCCCGTTCTGTTTCAGTGTCACTCAGGCATACATTTAAGGAGTTATCCCTGGTGCCTAGTGCCATTACCATTTTGTTTCAGTGTCACTCAGGTGTACATTTAAGGAGTTATCCCTGGTGCTTAGTGCCACCCTGATCCCCATTCTGTTTCAGTGTTGCTCAGGCATACATTTAAGGAGTTATCCCTGATGCCTAGGGTGCTTCCCATCCCCGTTCTGTTTCAGTGTCACTCAGGCATGGATTTAAGGAATTATCTGTGATGCCTAGTGCCCCTCCCATCCCCGTTTGGTTTCAGTGTCACTCAGGCATACATTTAAGGAGTTATCCCTGGTGCCTAGTGCCCCTCCCATCCCTGTTCTGTTTCAGTGTCACTCAGGCATACATTTAAGGAGTTATCCCTGGTGTCTAGTGCCACCTTGATCCCCATTCTGTTTAAGTGTCACTCAGGCATACATTTAAGGAGTTATCCCTGGTGTGTAGTGCCACCCCGATCCCTATTCTGTTTCAGTGTTGCTCAGGCACTTGTTTAAAGAGTTGCTGTTGTAGCTAGTGTTCCTTCCACAGACCCATTTCCCTGTTCTGTTTAAGTGCCATGCAGGCATGTGTTTAAAGAGTTATTCCTGGTGGCTAGAGGTTCCCTCTACCAAATGTTGCAAGCTCTGTGTGTTAGTCGAGGGGTGTGTAGAAGTATGACAGCCACCACAGCCTTCCCCACACACATTCATTACACACACACCTACCTATCTGACTTACCCCCTCACTAACTCCCGTATTGTTTCCTCCCAGTCAGAGACACACTCACACATACACTGACACACATAGCCCCTCTGATACACCTCCTAACACTAGAGTAACACTAAATGCCCCAACATGTACCTCTTCCACGATGTACTACTACATTACCTTATGATAATCTTTATAAATTTTGCTGAAAATCCAAATCAAAGGGTAAGAATGTCCCACAAAGCATGAGTAAAAACTGCAAGAAAGACTCAGACAAACTTGTCTGACTTTTTGATGAAAATAAATGCAATGTTTCAAAGATCGTTGTTGATAGTATTTCACATTAAAGCCTTCACTGCAATATTTCAATACTCACAAATCACTAACTATTTAAGTGTCCTCTGTTGTCAGACTTTTGCATTTGTATAACTAAACTATTAAGAACTGTAACAGCATTATTTGAATACTGTGTATGTGCTAAGTAATACATATGCTTATATCTATCTGAAATATTTTCTGTTGTTGCTCTCTAAGTCCAGGCCATGTCTGAAAAGGACCTTTGAGCCAGTCCACTTAGCTGGTAAACAAACAAATGAATGAAGAATCAAAGAAATAAATAAACAGATGAACAAACAAATAATACAGATAATATTCATTCCTGCTGCAGATGTCCCGTCTGAGTTAATCAGTGACAAACCAATCACATCCGTAATGTATTCTGGTATAAAGTAAGTTAGAAGCGTTGTAGATAAAGTTGGATCCACCACAGTGCTGGATTTGAATGTTTATGCTCCACAGCTATGCCACTTTTTTATTGCATTTTGTGACTCAAATACCACCTAAATGGTTTAGTACAGCACTTTTATACCTGACATCTTATAATGCGTTGAGTGATGACCACTGCAATTTCTCTTATTGGGTTTGTCACGCACTACGAGCCTATGTTTTGCAATCTGATTTGCAGATTATTATCTTTTGCTTCTTAATTTCCTAATACTCATCCCTTTATTGCACTACTCTGTCATAAAACATTAAAAGTATTTCTTGGCCTTTCACTAGCAGCTTCCAATGTTTCATTCAATTTCAGTTCAAACTGAAAGCCTGAACACTAAACATATTAGTTTCTCTGAAAAAATATGAACTACATCATGTTTAGATTCATTCAGTCTTTGATATCCTGCTTAATCCATTGCAGGGTCATAGGATCATAGGGGAGCTAGAACCTTTTCCATCATTTAATGGGTGCAAAGTTGTGAACTAATCCTGCATGGTACACTAGATCCACAAATGTACATGCACCCACACATGGCACATTGACTTACGGACATTTTGGGGGAGCTGTAATTTAACTAGTGCATGCCTTTTGGTTGTGGTAGGAAACTGATGCACCTGATGAAAACCCATGTAGCTAACAAAAAGAGCATGTAAAATTAGGAGAGGAGACATCTCAGCCAAGAACTGAATTGACGAACCAAGCTGTGTATGCTAAAAAAGGTAACTACTCTGCTCCTGGGCTAAAATTCAAGCACTTTTAAAATCAAACACATTATCATGTCATTCAAAAGAAAACTTTACACCAGGTGAATGGTACTTTTACTTTTAATTGTGTAATCAATTAAACTGATTGCTAATTCAAAAAGAAAGGCTTAAAATAGTTTTCTTTTTTAATAAACAATTATGAATAAGTTTAAAAGTGGACAATGCAGTGGTGCAAAAAAAACACATGGAAATATATTTAAAACAAGAAGCAGTGTTTCATTAAATGTTTATTTGTGCATTTTTGTAAATATTTTGTGAAATTTATGAATGGAATACAAATTGCTTCTCTTGAATCAAGGGACATCTGGATGAAGTTCCCTTTCTAGCACCCTGAAATAGGTTCATATGTTCATAGGTGATTACTAGGCTAGCAACCCTAGAGCCCTTACAAGCCCACCCATATTAATCCTGAGTTGCCTCAATTGTCCTTGATTAGATGGATGTTATTTGCAGAGTGTGTCTGTGATGAACACCGACTACCCCTGTCCATGAGGAATATGGATGCCAACCCTGGGGTGAATTTGCAGTCTCCCATCCATTTGTCCAGGTTGTGCTTGAATATGATCAGTGAGGAGCTCTGCTTCATGTGAGTTGTAAGTTTACTCCAGAGTAGTGGCAATCTCTGGGGATACATCTGTATGTCCAGCATGTTCTGTTAATGTCACAGGCTAGGTTAAGATCCCTAGAGAGAGTGACTCTTTTGCCATTTGACTTGCAGATGTGGAGCATATCCATCCGAGCAGGGGTAGAGACTGCCTTGTAGGCTAGGCATAAGTCGCCTCTTATACAGAGTACAGTGAGAGGGTTTTCAGTCTATCCACATAAGTCATGGTTTGGAGGCCCTGTATTTTCCTTGGTGAGAAGCCTCTATGGTCTCTCCAGTTGCTGGAGGTATCTGGTAAGGTACATACAGAAGAGAGCATTGTACCCTATTAATGGTCTGATGATGGGTGAGTACAGTGGCGTTATAACATCCTTAGACCTAGATGCAATGCCCTTACTTCTATAGATAGTAGGCAGAGGACTGGTGTCAGGTATAGTTTGGGGTTTGGCTGGTGGGGACCAAATCTGTTAGCTAACAGGTTGGCAATTTCCTTCAGTATAGAATGAGTGGCACCAATTACTACCGGTTTGGCACATAGCTGGGCATTCCCTTACACATTTTGGACATAATTAAAGAATGCCTCGAGTATCCTTAGCTAGAAATGCTATCTTAGTATTGTAATTAGCTTTATAGGTTCATAGGTGTGTGCTAGGCTAATGGGCTTGGGGCCTTTACAAGCCTAGCCATAGGATTACCCTGGCATAGTACTACCCAACCTTAATTTTCAGTGCCTCTGTTGAGTAGAGCCACTGGAGTTATCCCCGGGGTGAATTTTCTGTTTCCCATCCACTCATCAAGATTTCTCTTGAAGAGGGTCAGCAAGGTGCCTGCTTTACATGTATGGGAAGTCTGTTCCATAGCATGGGCAGTCTCTGGGTTATGAGCCTGTCCCTCCAGCATGTTCTGTTAATTGTGGTAATGAGATTGAGGTCTCTGGAGTGTGTGGTGTGGAGGGATTGGGATTTCTTTAGATGTAGCATTTCTAACAGAGCTGGGTCAGACATGGCTTTGTAAGTCAAGCAGAGATCACCTCTAAGTAGGCGATATGAGACAGAGAACAGTTGGAGTTTTTTGAGTCTGTCCATATAGGACAAGTGTTTAAGACCTAGGATCCTCTTTGTGAGGTATTTTTGTGGCCTCTCCAGTTGTTGCAGGTGTCTAGTGAGGTACATTCCAAATGGGGCATTGTACTCGATGATTGGCCTAATGAGGGAAGAGTAGAGGGAGACAATGACCTCTTTCTTCCTGGATGCAAAACCCTTAGTAATGAGATGTGTCACATAGAAGGACTTTCTGACCACAGTGGCAATGTAGTGATCAAAAGAGAGGTTACTGTCAACCTGTGTTCCCACATCTCTTATAATGCCTTCTGTGTTCAGTGGACTACCATCAATGTGGTAATTCATGAGAACTGGGTTTTTTCCCAAAGGGGATGACGACACATTTTTTGACAATGAGCTTAAGGCCATGGTTCTGATACCAGTCTTTCGTCTCAGTGAGGCCATTCTGTAGGATGTCAGCATCACTTGGGGGAGTTAATAATAGCTCCCAACTTGCAGTCGTCTGCGAACTTTGTCAGCCAGAGTCCCATCATGTTGGCCTGGACTTCAGAAAAGTAGATAGCAAACAGGAGAGGACCCAGGACCAAACCCTGTGGGACTCCACTCATGACTAGCCAGCAGTCTGACTTGGAGTCAGCTACTTTCACACTTTGGGTTCTATCTGTGAGCCAGTTTGCAAACCACCTAGTGATATAGGGGTTGATGCCAAGCTTAGTGAGTTTTTCTATGATTCCTGAGTGGGGAATGGTATTAAAAGCCTTGGCCAGGCTTTACAAAATTTTTGATTTGCTAGTTTAAGCTGTGGAGGAAATTGTCCCTTTGCTGAGTCAGTTCCCTCTTGTTCTTATACATAGTTTTTTTCCTTTTGTTATATAACCTGTTTATACTTGAGGTCCATCAGGGTTTCTTGGTTTTTCATGAGGACCTGGTTTTAATCTGGTCAGGTACAGTTGAGTGTATGCATTTGCTTAAGTGTTTATACAAAATATGCTTACCCAGTGAGGTTGACTATAATATCAGTACAAATGGAACCTACATTCATGTTCATCTTATTAAAATCTCAATTTTTAATTTTTTTTTAACATAACTGTGTTTGAGAAACTCTACTCTGTTTTGCAGTGCAATATTTTATATTGTGGTTAACACTCCTTTTCAATGTTACATTGAAGACTGGAAATTTTTCTTCTGGAATGGCAAGCTAGAGTAACAGTTTTCATTTTCAAATATAAGGACAAGAGGATGTATTTAATTTACAGAGTTATCAAACACCTCAGTCTCCATGGAAAAGCTTATGCTAGAATCACCTTCAATATCAGATCAATAAGATGCATTGATATGAATGATTCATATCCCAGTGTATCCCTAAGTTACAGAACAAACCTCTACTACATGTTAAGCAGTGTAGCAACCTCACCACCTTCAAAGTAAACCTAGATAATTGGATGGGCAGCCTCAAATTCTCCCCTGGACAATCTTGTCTTGTCCTCCTCGAGGCTATAGGGAACGTTTAAATTGGGTTCTTTTTGTCTAGGCTTGTAATGGTCTGAAGATTGATCACCTAGTACTTACCTATAAACCAATGAACCTATGAACTGCTGTCACATGATATTTAAAAAACAGGAAGCTACCAACCCAAATGCCTTGGTCCTTAATTACATTTTCATTTTGGAGTGGTGTATAACATGGTGAAAGGAGGGTTGTCTAGCAAATGGCTTGGTAGTACACATTGTAGCACTTACTTTGAACATATTTTAACACACCATGATTTGACAAGAAAGAATTCAAGTGGAGTATTTGGGTATCAGGGTGACTTAACAACAGCTTCCAGTTTGCAGTTATTTGTAAATTTTGTTAGCCTGATGTCTAGTGTCTCTGTTTGGAGATCTGAGAAGTAAACAAAAAAAAAAAAGAAAGAAAGGTCATAGCACTGAGCCCTGAGGGACACTGCTGGCCATATTCATACTTTTTATATAGTATCTGCAATTCTGCCTTAGTGGACCTTATAATATTCTTCAGTTTTTGTAATGCTTTTGATATTATCCATGAAAAAATGGCTTTTAGATCTTCTAAATAATTGAGGGAGATTCTGTCTTTTGTTGAAGAGTTTATTTGTAGTGGCGGATCACTGGGGTGGTTTCTTTTTGAATTTCCCATGATACTTTGTTCTGGTAGAGATTGCTAGTTCTATGCCTTTCTTTAATTGGGTTCAAAATTCCTTAGTGAAGCTTGCTGTTTTATAAGGTTAGGGTAGGTGCAGTCATAAGTGAAGTTTGATATTCCATCACAGAGTAAGTTGAAGTTGGCATGTCGGGAGCCCTTAAATTCAGTGTGTTTTGCATTAGGAGGGTTTAGGAGTTTAAAGAAGAAGGTCAGGAGTTTATGGTTAGATATCACTGGGTAAAGAAATACTAGAAAAGTGCAAGAGAAGCCCACATTTGTAAGAATCATGTCAAGAATGCTGTGTCCTCTAGTAGATTTATTGACCAACTTCTCAAGTGATTTTTTTTGTTTATGAAGTCTAGGAATGGAATTTTTGGGCATATTCTACATTGGAGGTACAGGTGTCCCACTGTACTGAAGGGTCATTAAATTAACCTAAAATAAAGGAGATTTTGCTAATAGAGAGAGATAATTTAGAACACAGATGAGCCTTACATGGGCATCGGAGGACAAAGAAGGTGTTCTACAACACTCTGTTAGTCGAGAATTAATTATATCTAGAGGGATCTGTAGTTCATTCAGTAAGTTCACTTTGGGAGTCCCTTGTTATCTGCCTGGAGGTAGTATGTTCTTAACAACTATGGAGGCCCCAGCGTAATATCTGAAGGCATGAAAAGCACAAACCCATGGTGTTGAGGGAGTTTTCTCATTATATTTAGGCCAAGGTTGACTAACTATGCAGTCACAAATGTTTTCTAAAAGCAAGAGTGCTTTAAGATCAGGGAGTGTTCTTTTCTCCCAACCAGAGTGCAGCCTTAGCATGCTGTTACTCTGAGCCAAAACCCTTTCAGAACAACCAGAACCACCAAAGGAAAAAGCATTCTTCAGTCGCAAGTGGAATACTGCCTTGTCTTAATTAGCTTCAACATAAAAAGAAACTCTAAAATATCCAAACATTTAAAAACTGAATCTGGAAGTTAATCACACTTTCCTCTAAACACGATCATCATTGTAAAACTCTGAAGAAAGCAAAATGGCTCCCTGTCAAGCAGAGAAGTTAACTTCTGTTAGGGTGTCAACTATCCAAGCTTCTACATAAGCAAACACTCTCACTCCTTACATCCAAACTAATATGTCTTCCTCCATCTTATAATCTGAGAAATCATGATAGCTTTACTCCATCTTTACAATCACCCAACACCAAGCTTCACTGCACAAATCATTGTTTCTCAGTTCTAGGTCCCAAATATTGGAAATGTTTCCATCTTATATGGTCACAATATAAAGCTCATCTGAACAAATCAGCCAAATGCCACTCTCATGTCTCTGGCAACAATACCAAATACTACCTCAACCTCCCTTTTACCCCAACTTGTTAGCCACCACCACCATTTTAACTCCTCATGTTTTCCCACTTGCACATGCATCCCACAGCTGCATAGAGTTGCATATAGATGTACATAATTTCTTCTAGTGAGTATGGTATAATGCTCTCCATGTTGGTATAGTGTGTGTACTGCAAATCTCTCTCTCTCTCTGCATTTGTTAATTGTATCATGTCATACTTCATTGATTTCTCTATTATTAAATAAATTCTGTTAGCAGTTTTGCAATTTTGTCTGGCCTGAGACTGAAATTGGTTAGTTGTGATCAGTGCTCTAACCCACTTAACAAATACAAATAAATAAACAAAGAAAAAATAATTGAATAACATTTTCCATGAAACAAACACTATCATTACCTCCCTCAGTTCAATACCACTCTTCTAATGTATCCAACAATCTTAACTGTCACAGATCTTCTTTTACTCAATGCATCCATCTCTTGGCTGGAAGTCTGTCTCTCACAAATCTTCTTAATTAAATCAACACTTGCTTTCCTGCACATGGGACTGAACCACCATAATCTGCTCTCCTTCACCTTCTCTGCAATTGGAGCTACTCTGGCTTCTGCTCTTATGTCCTCATTTATTCATCTGTCCTATGACATACCTCTTACCACCCATCTAAGGCACTTCATCTCTGTTGACTCAAGCTTCCTCAACTGATCTGCCTTCACTGCCACTGGTCACACCGTTTTTTTGTACACTTTACTTTTCAGCTTCTTTGGAATTTTTCTTTAACATACTTCTTCCAACACTCTGTACCAGTTGGCTGTAGCCCCTCTGATTCTTGCTCAGAGCTCCTCATTCAGACTTCACTTCTCCTCAACTACCCATCTCAGATACTTGAAGCTGTTATCTTGTTCCATGATTTTCTCCTCTCTCTCAGTTTTAATATCCTCCCGATTTCTCCCATTCACTGCCAAGACAACGGTCTTGTCTGTACTTGGTTTCATCCCAGGTGACTTCAGTTTAGCTTTCCATTCCGATCCTTAGCTGAAGTATCTGTTTAGAATCTGTTTGTAATGCCACATTGTGTGCAGCAGCATAGTTGATCCCTACCCTCATGCCTTTTTGTTAATGTTGACAACAGCATGAACAATTTTATTGGGACCTTGTTATGTGTTCTTCCAGTCTAGTAATGCTCCTTTAGACACTTCCTCATCTCCGACTTCTTCCCCACTTTCTATCTTATTGCAAATATCAGACTAGTTGTGCTACATCATAATTTGAATTCAAATGACTCCATTACTATAAGACTTGATAATATTGTAATATACTGGAATTAACTGGAAACAACTGAAATGAGAGTGGAATGAAAGTCTTTATCTGCTGATTACTCAAACTGCTGCTGAACAGGTGTCAGTCTCTCTCTTTTATGGGCCAAGCCTTTTTGTACTTTCACAATAAAGTCTGCATATGCTGTAGTTTGGTTAATAATGTTTTAATAATATCCAAATACTGTCTTCAATAACAGTGCTGATAAGCAATAGCAGTTTGTAAAATTCTGGAATGCTAGATAATAATAATACTGATAAACAATAGCAGTCTGTAAAATTCTGGAATGCTAGATAATAACAATACTGATAAACAATAGCAGTCTGTAAAATTCTGGAATGCTGGCTAACAATAACAATGCTGATAAACAACAGCAGTTTGTAAAATTCTGGAATACTGGATAACAATAACAGTGCTGGCAAACAATAGCAGTGTGTAAAATTCTGGAATGCTAGAGAACAATAACAATGCTGATAAACAATAGCAGTCTGTAAAATTCTGGAATGCTGGATAACAATAACAATGCTGATAAACAATAGCAGTCTGTAAAATTCTGGAATGTTGGATAACAATAGCAGTCTGTAAAATTCTGGAATGTTGGATAACAATAATAGTGCCAGTGGCAGATCCAGGAATTTGCAAAGGGGGGCGCAGTCTGGTTAGTTGACTACTGGGATGGAAGCGGGAAAGTCAGATATTGGGTTTAGTGGTTGTGAAAAGATTACCTTAAGAAGCTATGATATCATGTTAATACTTATAGTCAGAAGATAGGTACAAAAAATATATTAATGTCGTTAAAATATTTCTGTCCATGATATATGCTAAATAAAACACAGTCTCTATGCCAGTGTCATCTTGCTGAGATTTTGTAAAAACAGGGTCCACCTCGTGAAGGTTGACACCAAGACACTGATTAATTCAATTCCAGGAATACTGCACTCCTTTGCTTGTTGAATTTATCCTCTCTCCACTTGGATTCTCTGTATAGTCTGAATTATGCAACTTTAAATTAACTCATCTACACTGTCTGAACCAGCCATTTCAGTGTCATGTCTCTGATATGGCTTGTACCAAGTCTTAAAATGGAGTACTTTTGTAAATTCAAGATCATAAAACCAGCCAGATGTAATGGCATACAAGAAAAAAGCCCTGGATACAACCCAGGCAATTGAAGTTCGGTTAGCAGCTCAGGTGCTTTTTGGAACTAATGCATGGAAGGGGTGATGGTTTAGTCAGCTCACCTCTCTGCAGTGGGATACATGGAGTGTATGACCATGGTGCACAGCCCCACATTACATTCCTTGGTGATAACTATGGACCACATGGGAGAAATGGCTTCAAAGGGGGGCAGCCCTGAGGCCTTGCATCACCATTTGAAGCAAGTGACATATCCCTGGCAATGCCCATTGCAAGCCAAACAGCGAGCAAGTTGCCAGGCAAGAGCTGTGGTCAGAGGATGAAAAAATAAAACCATTTGCCAGTGCATGGATGACATGCCTGCTCCTGGTCCATTCACACCTCACCTCCAAGGAATGAATGAGCCTTAGGGCTTTCAGCAAGGGGAAATGAATGCAGTGCATGGATGACATGCCTGCTCCTGGTCCACTCACACCTCACCTCCAAAGAATGAATGAGCCTTAGGGCTTTCAGCAAGGGGAAATGAATGCAGTGCATGGATGACATGCCTGCTCCTGGTCCACTCACCTCCAAGGAATGAATGAGCCTTAGGGCTTTCAGCAAGGGAAATGAATGCAGTGCATGGATGACATGCCTGCTCCTGGTCCACTCACCTCCAAGGAATGAATGAGCCTTAGGGCTTTCAGCAAGGGGAAATGAATGCAGTGCATGGATGACATGCCTGCTCCTGGTCCACTCACCTCACCTCCAAGGAATGAATGAGCCTTAGGGCTTTCAGCAAGGGGAAATGAATGCACTGCATGGATGACATGCCTGCTCCTGGTCCACTCACACCTCACCTCCAAGGAATGAATGAGCCTTAGGGCTTTCAGCAAGGGGAAATGAATGCAGTGCATGGATGACATGCCTGCTCCTGGTCCACTCACACCTCACCTCCAAGGAATGAATGAGCCTTAGGGCTTTCAGCAAGGGGAAATGAATGCAGTGCATGGATGACATGCCTGCTCCTGGTCCACTCACACCTCACCTCCAAGGAATGAATGAGCCTTAGGGCTTTCAGCAAGGGGAAATTAATGCAGTGCATGGATGACATGTCTGCTCCTGGTCCACTCACACCTCACCTCCAAGGAATGAATGAGCCTTAGGGCTTTCAGCAAGGAGAAATGAATGCAGTGCATGGATGACATGCCTGCTCCTGGTCCACTCACACCTCACCTCCAAGGAATGAATGAGCCTTAGGGCTTTCAGCAAGGGGAAATGAATGCAGTGCATGGATGACATGCCTGCTCCTGGTCCACTCACACCTCACCTCCAAGGAATGAATGAGCCTTAGGGCTTTCAGCAAGGGGAAATGAATGCAGTGCATGGATGACATGCCTGCTCCTGGTCCATTCACACCTCACCTCCAAGGAATGAATGAGCCTTAGGGCTTTCAGCAAGAGGAAATGAATGCAGTGCATGGATGACATGCCTGCTCCTGGTCCACTCACCTCCAAGGAATGAATGAGCCTTAGGGCTTTCAGCAACGGGAAATGAATGCAGTGCATGGATGACATGCCTGCTCCTGGTCCACTCACCTCCAAGGAATGAATGAGCCTTAGGGCTTTCAGCAAGGGAAAATGAATGCAGTGCATGGATGACATGCCTGCTCCTGGTCCACTCACCTCCAAGGAATGAATGAGCCTTAGGGCTTTCAGCAAGGGGAAATGAATGCAGTGCATGGATGACATGCCTGCTCCTGGTCCACTCACCTCCAATGAATGAATGAGCCTTAGGGCTTTCAGCAAGGGGAAATGAATGCAGTGCATGGATGACATGCCTGCTCCTGGTCCACTCACACCTCACCTCCAAGGAATGAATGAGCCTTAGGGCTTTCAGCAAGGGGAAATGAATGCAGTGCATAGATGACATGCCTGCTCCTGGTCCACTCACACCTCACCTCCAAGGAATGAATGAGCCTTAGGGCTTTCAGCAAGGGGAAATTAATGCAGTGCATGGATGACATGCCTGATCCTGGTCCACTCACCTCCAAGGAATGAATGAGCCTTAGGGCTTTCAGCAAGGGGAAATGAATGCAGTGCTTGGCTGACGTACCTGCTCCTGGTGCACTCACACCTCACCTCCAAGGAATGAATGAGCCTTAGGGCTTTCAGCAAGGGGAAATGAATGCAGTGCATGGATGACGTACCTGCTCCTGGTGCACTCACGCCTCACCTCCAAGGAATGAATGAGCCTTAGGGCATTCAGCAAGGGGAAATGAATGCAGTGCATGGATGACATGCCTGCTCCTGGTCCACTCACCTCCAAGGAATGAATGAGCCTTAGGGCTTTCAGCAAGGGGAAATGAATGAAGTGCGTGGATGACATGCCTGCTCCTGGTCCACTCACACCTCACCTCCAAGGAATGAATGAGCCTTAGGGCTTTCAGCAAGGGGAAATGAATGCAGTGCATGGATGACATGCCTGCTCCTGGTCCACTCACACCTCACCTCCAAGGAATGAATGAGCCTTAGGGCTTTCAGCAAGGGGAAATGAATGCAGTGCATGGATGACATGCCTGCTCCTGGTCCACTCACACCTCACCTCCAAGGAATGAATGAGCCTTAGGGCTTTCCTCAAGGGGAATGAATGCATCAGTGTGGAGGCCAGGAGAGAATCAAGATGGTGAGTAAAGGAATGAAGCTAAAGCCGAGTGAAAAACAAAAGCAGGTTCTATGTTATTGTTCAGTTTTACTGTTCTGATTCTGCAACTATAAGACAGTAAAAAAATGAGGAAATCTTGAAGAAAAAGTAGCTTACTGGAATTATTCATCATATTGGATGTACAACCTAGTGCCAAAATGCAACACATTTTTAACTGCATTTCTCCACAGAACAATATTAAGTGAGAACATGAGGATACTTGACTGTCATATAAGTTCATTGAAATATCTCTCGTTCCCTTCTTTTGTCCTTTGCTTGCACATATAAACTAAATAACAGTTGCAAATGGTTTGTCTACAATACTTTTGTTAATGTATACAGAAGGATTGGTGTCTTGACATCAGCTCAAAGTGGTTGAGCAATAATTGCAGTTAGGTGCTCACTGTCAATAACAAGAATTGTGTTCTTTGCCATGGTACCAAGAAGGCTGTACAGCTAAGAGGGGGTGCAACTAGAGTATTAAATTAGAAAGCAGTGGGTGTGAGGGATAGGAGGAACACTATAACTTTAAATAAAAGAAGGCAAATGTGCTGGAAGGTGTGAGACACTGGAGCTTTCCACCAATTAATGCAGTCCATAAGTCATCATAGCTTCATATTAGAAGAATCAATTGATGTAGAACACTGCTGATTATAGATTTAAATTAAAAAGAGGGAGTGTTGCACTGTGCTTATGATATTATATATCAGTAACTTGTATGATGCTTAAGTTAGAACAACTTCAAATTGAAGGTGATAAATGAAGCATATTACTTATGGCAGTACTGGTTAATATGAAGGGAACTGACACAGCATAGTTTTAGAAGCAGAAATTGATTTGCTATCCTCCTTTCTGTTTCTAGACCCCTCCAGGTTTATATCCAGTTTTGTATACTTAATCCTCCTTTCTGTTTCTAGACCCCTCCAGGTTTATATCCAGCTTTGTCTACTTAAGTGAGCTTGCTGCCTGTCAACTTTTTCTGCAACACGAGGTGCTTTACGCTCTGTTGTAGCTCACTCAAGATTGGAAAAAGACAGTGCAGACATGGTTGCATTTATTTATATAACTGGCTAAGACCCAGAAGGGGCAAATGGTTCTTACGTGAGAAGACACAGGGACATTATTGTGGTTAAGTAACTTGGTATACATATGGGGTATCAAACTCAGGCCTTTGAAGCACTATTTATCAGCAGCAAGTTACTTTAACCATAAAGCCATAATTATTCATAACACATCCTGCAACCTGACATCTTAAAGAGACACTATAATGGAATAGTGAAATACTGCAAGTTCATATTAAGTTAAGCAAAACTGTACTGTTTTATTTTATAATTTATTTGTTCAAATATTATGAGTGGATTGGACCAAGGTCATTTTTTATGATTGGTTATAATGTAAAATAAGCTATTACAGAGTGCTGCCAGTAGTAGACAAGTAGAAGTATAACTAGTAAATAAGTATATAACATTAGTTGCAGTCTTGTAAATGTAAACCAGTCCCAATGGTGTAATACAAGTAAAGGCAGAGTCAAGAAACAACTGACATCAATAACAATCTTATTCTGTTAAGTGAGCAGTAAGAACAGCTGCACTTCAGCTCATTAAAACAGAATCTGCCAAGGTTAGACTTAGATTTGAGGATAAGTTTCTAATAACAACCGGCAGTGAATTCCAAACTATTAGATCACAAGCTTTGCAGGATGTGGTGCAACATTCTAAATGACTGTAGTGGCATTTGTGTTTGCATAGCTAGTGAGCTAGAGATGGAATGGTTTAATAGTTAAGAGTTGAGGGTGAACTTTTACAGGTTAGGGAATGGCAAGATAGATTCCCCCCCAAGTGACTGGGAGAAGTTTAGCTTTGGGGAGTGAGATATAGCAGTGTTCAAGTTTGAAAGCTTGTACAAGAAATCTACAGATATTTTTATGGGACAACATGCAGTCAGCTGTGGGTGGAGAAGGGTATGTCAGTGAAGAGTGGCGAGACATATTCTAGGGTAGATAATAATACCCTCTTGGGTATAATTGCCCAGGCTTGGATGTTATCATATGGGATATCTCACATCAAGTTCTGAAATTAAGAGTTGTCCCAGACTCTCTGGGACAAGCAATAGGTTTAGGATCTGTTGACAAACATATGCCTGATGGATCCCGGCTTCATTTCCCATGTTTCCCTATGGGATACATTCACCAGGCATTACAAATGAGCAGTGAGAGACTGACTTCACAAAACTTTGGGAGGCCAACCCAAATCTAGGGTCAGCTCTGGGACTACCTGGCATAAGCAGCTGGGGATCTAGGAGGTAGGTAGGCACAGTAACATGGAGAACAGCTGGAAGACTAAGTAGAGCTGGGGAGGGGATGGGGAGGAATTTCAACCCTACAAAAGTTTCATACTACTTGCTATATAATCCCTAATGCTGATGTATATTAATAAGTAACATTTCGGACTCAGGTGCATTTTAATAAGACTGTATAATATTATGTTTATATGCAATTTTATATATTTTACTATCAACCTATGTTAGCGTCCAGTATTAGCTATGCACTGGCGCATTTCATTTGTATTTACTATATTTGCAAGACATGTGACCTTTTATAAACTATGTTGTACACTACATACTCTGAATATAATATAACTACTTTTGTGACTAAAAAGGGTCTCAGGACCAGCATATTTTACCAATTAGCAAATAAAATACAATAAAGCATCAAAAACAGCGTCTTAATAGGCCCATTTTGCCACACCATATGGGTATGATATAGGATTGCTATCACTGTTTAAATATGAATATTTTATTCTGACATCACATCAGAGCCTTTTCAAGAGACCATTATAATTTAAAGCAACCAACTTTTTACACTGAATGCAGGTTATGTATAGAAATATGCAGTATCCCTTCTTCTTGGTTGAACAACCCAGAGGCATTCAAATAAAACTGCCTAAATGATGTTGCATTGTAAAACAGAACTATTAAAGCTCTTCTACATTAAATAAACACTAGGAATCGAGAGTGTAGGAAAGCAAGAAGGAAACAGCAGCGAAAAATCAAACAAAAATGACACGAATGTGCCAGAGGCAGAAACTTACATTGCGTTGGTAACAGACAACCACGCTGAAACGTTTGCCATTTGCAGTTGGCGTTTAGATATTGGTAGATGCTTAGGGAAGTGTCATGTTTTTAATATTTCACTAAATGCAGTCTCCATGTTCATAGGTAGGTACTAGGCTATCTGCCCAAGGGTATTTATAAGCCTAGCCAGGGTTTGTCAGCTTTCACCGCTCCATTGATTAATTAACTGAGCCTCTGTCAAGAAGAGCCAATTAAGTGATCCCAGGGGTGTATTTTCTGTTACCTATCCACTTGTCAAGGTTTCTCTTGAAGAGTGTTAGGGAGGGGCTCTGCCTAATGTTAGGAATTTTGTTCCAAAGCATGGGGAGTCTCTGTGACAGGAATCTGTCCCTCCAGCATGTTCTATTTATTGTTGTGGTAAGGTCTAGCTCACTAGAGAGAGAGTGGCTCGCAGTGACATGGATTTTTTTAGGTGGAGCATGTCCATCAATTCTGAGTTGGACATGGCTTTGTAAGTCAGGCAGAGATCACCTCTGAGTAAGCGATATGCCACTGAGTACAACCAGAGTTTTTCCAGTTGGGCTGAATAGGACATATGTTTGAGGCCAGTAATCCTCTTGGTGAGGTACTTTTGTGGTCTTTCCAGCTATTGGAAGTGTCTTGTGAGGTACATCCCAAATGGGGCATTGTACTCTATGATGGGTCTGATGAGTGATGAGTAGAGGGGCACTATGACCTCTTTATTTCTAGATGCAAACCCTTTAGTAATTAGATGGGCTACATAGAAGGCTTTCCTAATTACTTTGGCAATATGATTGTCAAAGGAGAGATTGCTATCTACCTGGGTCCCCAGATCTCTTATTACCTCTTCAGTATTTAAGGGAGCTGCCACCTATGTGGTAATTCATAGGTGTTTTGTTTTTCCCAAATGGGATGACTATGCATTTTTTGGCATTTAGCTTGAGACCATGACTTTCTCACCAGGTGTCCGTCTCAGTAAGGCCCTTCTGGAGAATGTCAGTGTCAGCCAGAGAGTCAGTTATGGCTCCCAGTTTGCAGTTATCGGCGAACTTGGTTAGCCATAGTCCTCCTGTGTTTGCCTGTACTTCTGAGAAGTATATGCCAAACAGTAGGGGTCCCAAGACCAAGCCTTGTGGGACACCACTTGTGACTGGTTTGGAGTCGGACCTAGATCCTGCTATTCTTACCGTGTGAGTTCTGTCTGTAAGCCAGTTGGCAACCCATCTCATCACAGAGGGGTTTATGTTCAGGCTGGTGAATTTTTCTATAATTCCCGAGTGGGGAATGGTGTCAAAAGCCTTGGCGAGGTCAAGGTAGGCTACAATGTTGCAGGTTACAATCTGAGATCTAGGTTTTGGAATTATTTGAGGACAACTGCCCAGAAGAGTAGTGGCAGGGTGAGTACGGGGTATGAAACATAATGACTAGTTCTTGGTAATTAAAATGTGCATTACTGGTTCCAACTGTGTTAATCCAGGTGAAAACAAATGTAGTAACACTGACAGGAGGTAAACAATTACAGACTCACCTGCAGATCCATTCTACCTGAAGGACATGTATAGGACACTGTGGCGAGAACTTGTTGAACTGCGAGAGTAACTCTGTTTCTTAGATACAACTGCCCCAAATCAATTATCATTGATTTCAAGATGGGGAGTAGGTTAACTGTATGGTGACTCTTGCTTTTAATCCTAATTTTTGTATCATTGCTAAACATGAAAAAAACTGTTACTGGAAACTGACTTTGTCAATGATAGATCCTGTCTACTTAATCTCTCATACTTCTTCAAAAAATGTCATAAATGTCAGGGAAATACTAAGTCCAGCACACTGCATAGCCCTACTTTGCCAAAGCCTTTAATACAATCTCCATTAAACTTTAATGCAAACTCCTGTGTTGTCCATTGGATAGCAAATCTGCTGACTGACAGAATCCGGGTAGTGAAAGTTGAAGGATCTTCCTTGGAATGTAAAAGTGTTACATGGTGTGCACCACAAGGCTCAGTTCTGGTCTTCCTGCTTTTTGTCATCTATTTCTCTAACATCCAATTTGATGTTCCAGGCTTGGGGTATCTAAGTGTGTTGTTTGTTGCAAAGTGGGCACATTTGCCAAGTTACTTTCCAAGGGCTTGACTCTGACATCTCCAGGTGTGGTAACAACAATCATAATGTAAATGCTAAAAAATATAATCTTGCTTTCTATTTCAAATGAAATGCTCCCACATTCTATTGTATAAACACTACACCCCTCCACACCATACTTTCAACTGTACATATTTTTGCAGAATGTCCATATTTTATGCCTCATATTTTTGGTCCATTTTTCAAACAATTTTGGTTTTCTGGCAAATCATTAAAGACTGAAGTTCTCCTCATAACCTTTTTTGATTTTTATGATAAATAGGACAGATATGATAAATTCAAAGAACATTTATTTTAACCGTTTTGTTATTGTGTTTTGTTTTATAACTTTAAGTGGGGAAGCTTTGAAAATTGCATGTTTTACTCAACTCTATTTTTAGTTAAAACTCGGTTGAGTAATTGTTAAAAATGTGCACGAAAGAATGTTGGTCTTCAGATTTCCATTTTAGCCAGCAACCAGGTTTTGATAAACCTGGGCTCACTCTGCTATAGAAACAGAGAAGCATGCCTGCTTATTTCCCACTTGTCTTTTTACCTCTGGAATTGCCTGTTATTTAAAATGTGCAGGCTTGTGATCCAATGAGTGTAAGACACAGTACCTGCTTAGGAGCACTGAGTTTAGACCCAGAACAATGACATCACAGGCAGCGAGCCCGAGGCAGCTCTCGTGCCGTCCTGGGGTGGAGTTAGCACGGTCAGCTGGAGGGTTGCTCATCGGATGAAGGATAGGAGTTTAAATGCAACGTGTTTTACGCAGCTGGCTTTCTAACATTTTAGCACAATAAAACAAAAAACAAGGAGGAGCTACTTGGTGCTACTGTACTGACAGAAGGTAAAAGCGCTGGACCGTGGTGGTAGGCTTTAATGGTTTTAATTGTTTGACAGCTCAATCAAAACAAGAGCGGGAGATTCCCAGAGGCAGACGTCACTTAGATCCATGGAAGTATTTTTGCTACAGAACAGCTTTACATTGAATCATTCATTGGTGATGGGAGATGAAGCCTTCATATGTGTACCATTTTCAACACATGGGATAGAGCCCTCTCTCCATTGGGCAGCTTTCTGTCATCACAATTTACCCCTATGTAATTATTTTGCCATAATGTGCCTTCTGTAGGAAACTGTAGTAATGCCTGTTGTCAGCCACAGAATAAAACATATTTTTTACTCGAACTTGTTTTGTACACAATGATAATAAAAAAAACCTATATTACTGCATTTTAAACCAGAACAATTTGTGAAAGACTCTGCATAATTTATATCGTTGTAGTTAGCGCTGCAAACACGGCACTCTCACAAATGTACCACTTGGCACCTTGAAAATTAGACCAGTAAAATAAAAAAATGAAATTACCTTGATGTGGATCACTGGCTCACACTCTACAGCACTTTCAAAGTAGTTTTTCCAACTGTGATTTTTATTTTAAAATTAGATTGTCTTCTGTCAGGTAGACAGTTACTAAACTTTTACCTGAATGCTATCACAGCTCTCTCCAACCTGCCTAAATTACAACGGAGATGCAGTTGGAGGAGGATTGTTATAAAAAAACAAAATCATCTGACTGCAACCTCCAATCGCATCTCTGTATAGGCGCATTTTGTGACAGGATTAAAAAGGCAATTTATTTAAAAAAAACAATAAGTTTAAAAAGGGGCTGGCGCACACCCCTGCACCCATGCCTAAATCCGCCACTGAGTCCTGATAAACAATAGCAGTCTGTAAAATTCTGGAATGTTGAAGAACAATAACAATGCTGATAAACAATAGCAGTCTGTAAAATTCTGGAATGCTGGATAACATTAACAATGCTGATAAACAATAGCAGACTGTAAAATTCTGGAATGCTGGAGAACAATAACAATACAGATAAACAATAGCAGTCTGTAAAATTCTGGAATGCTGGAGAACAATAACAATGCTGATAAACAATAGCAGTCTGTAAAATTCTGGAATGCTGGATAACAATAACAATGCTGATAAACAATAGCAGTCTGTAAAATGCTGGATAACAATAACAGTGCTGATAAACAATAGCAGTCTGTAAAATTCTGGAATGCTGGATAACAATAACAATGCTGATAAACAATAGCAGTCTGTAAAATGCTGAATAACAATAACAGTGCTGATAAACAACAGCAGTCTGTAAAATTCTGGAATGCTGGATAACAATAAGAGTGCTGATAAACAATAGCAGTCTGTAAAATTATGGAATGTTAGATAACAATAACAATGCTGATAATAGCAGTCTGTAAAATTCTGGAATGCTGGATAACAATAACAATGCTGATAAACAATAGCAGTCTGTAAAATTGTGGAATGCTGGATAACAATAACAATGCTGATAAACAATAGCAGTCTGTAAAATTCTGGAATGCTGGCGAACAATAACAATGTTAATAAACAACAGGAGTCTATAAAATTCTGGAATGCTGGATAACAATAAAAATGCTGATAAACAAAAGCAGTTTGTAAAATTTTGTAATGCTGGATAACAATAACAAGGCTGATAAACAATAGCAGTCTGTAAAATTCTGGAATGCTGGATAACAATAACAGCACTGATAAATATATCCAAAGTTTCTGAATATACATTCTGATTCTCCTGAATAATATCAACTGAAAGAGTCTTTTCCTTCTGAATAGTGTGGATATTTGACCAAAGTTGTGTACTCAAGCTCCAGTGTCTGTACTCTAAAGAACTTTTTACAGATCAGTCCAACAGCTAACTACTGACTTCTCTGACCATGTCTGAAGAATATCCTAATAATACCAAAAACACTCTAATGTTTTACATGTCTGTTTAGCCTTGGTTTCCAAGCCTTTTCTTACATGTGCCTCACAGGCTATTCTTTATCTACCATTCCATTGCAAGTACACATATCTTTCCTTTGAGAAAGGAATATTATTTATTTCTGCACATCTTATGCTTAACCAGCAAGATTATCTTTTCCTTTCTAATGAACTGTCTTTTTCTGAAACTGAATGCATATATGAAAACACAAAGTCTTACTCTATATTTTTAGGCGTATCATTCTTCAACTGGACATAAAAGAGAATTTAAGTACCTTTTATTCACATTTGTTTTCAAATAATACAGCATTTTAATTGATTTGTTTCTGTTGCATTGAATATTAACTGAACTGGAAGTTTTGACTCTGTTTTTTCAGTTAGTGCTTGCTAGAATTGTATTGCCTGTTAGTAATTGCAGGTGGGGGTAGTCTCATTCATTGATATCCTGTCACTGCCTATTTAAGTGGTGCATTTTGAAATATTTTCTGCTTAAAACCTCAGCTTTGGACGGCTAAGATCTAGCTGTATTCAACTGGATGTATAAGAGAATTTAAGTACCTTTTATCTGCACTTTTTTCAAATAATACAGCATTTTAATTGATTTGTGTTGCATTGAATATTAACTGAACTGGAAGTTTTGACTCTGTTTTTTCAGTTAGTGCTTGCTAGATTTTTATTGCCTGTTAATAATTGCAGGTGGGGGTAGTCTCATTCATTGATATCCTGTCACTGCCTATTTAAGTAGTACATTTTGAAATATTTTCTGCTTAAAACCTCAGCTTTGGCCGCCTAAGATCTAGCTGTATTCAACTGGACGTATAAGAGAATTTAAGTACCTTTTATCTGCACTTTTTTCAAATAATACAACATTTTAATTGATTTATTTGTGTTGCATTGAATATTAACTGAACTGGAAGTTTTAACTCTGTTTTTCCAGTTAGTTCATAGGTTCATAGTTTAGTACTAAGCTAACTGCCCTTGTGAGCCATTTTAAGCATAGCCAGTTATCCCTTGTGAGACTCAAACCTTGCAGCTTGTGTTTGTAAGGCAAACACCATAGCCATTAAGCCACCCTCCATGTTTCTGTTTTGGTGTTGATCTTGGTGGCTTTGAAACTGCCTGCTCCTCTTGTAAATTTGTGTTTGGATACTCCTTCTGGGTCCATCTCATTTGCTCACTCAACTGAGTGCAGTGAGATCAGATTCTGATTTCAGGCACTCCTACTGTGTACAAAGAGAGCATCTTGGATAGAGAAAAAAAAAGATTTTTAAGCTTGTTTCCTGCATTTCCTGTAAGTGGTCTAGACTGTTTTTAGGCTTCTGAGCCCCTAAGCCTTTCTGTGTTGGAGGGAAGTCTTCTAGCTTAATTTTGTTTCTTAGAACTAGCCAGTTTTCTAGTTTCAGCACTCAAATCTGTTTCTTTGAACTCAGCACTTGTTCAGAACTCATTGTAAGCACTAAATAAGTTGCAAATTACTGCATCACTCAACTTTCCTCACTTGTCTAGAGGAAAGCAGTTTTTAGTACTTAATAAATAAGCACCTATCCAGGCATGTCTAAGGGTCAGCTCCCAGTGATTTCTCCTGTCTACCTGATGAATCTGGGCATCTTGGGGCAATGCAACAATTGCCTCATGTACACAGACAACCCTCTCCTCCTACCACCCAACACTACAACCTGTGAGAGATGCACTTATATAGCCAAACTGGAAACAGAGCTCTCTTCACCCAAGACTGGACTAGACAGTCAAGAGGAGAAGAGGAGAAGGTAAACACTTGCACCACACCACACTCACCACATAGTCCCTCAAAACCTACACCATCAAAACACACACATAGAAAACACAAAACACACACCTACATTCGCGGAGGCTCTCAATAAAAACCTGCCCAAGCATCAGGGACCTCCAAAGCAGAAACCCAAGCAAACTCCACCCCCAACACAACCAAAATGACACACAGCCCACAATCTCAGTGCGCCACTCAACCACAGCCCATAAGGCATAACAACGTACCCAACACTCAAGTCATAGGTGACTCTATAGTCAGGCACACTGATGTTCCACTCACCAGGCTAAACAAGGAGAAAGTTACTGTCAGCTGCCTGTCAGGTGCCAGGATCCACCACATAATGCATGCACTCAGATCACTCCACAAGTACAAATATGACACTTTCATTGTCTATGTTGGTGTGAATGACCTGAGACATACCTCCCTGGACTACATGAAAAGAGACATGGAGGAGCTCTCTGATCTTGTAGCCCAGGCAGGTATGACCCTAGCCCTGAGTAGCATCCTGCCATCACCCAGAATGATACCACAGTACAAGGACAAAATGATTGACTTCAACAATTGTCTAAGCTTCTGGTGTCATTCTAAGGGTGTCCAGTATTTGTCTGCCTAGGATGACATGATCAACAGACCACAATGCTTTGCCAGAGATGGCCTGCACCTGTTGCCCTTGGGATTCCGGATACTGGCTAAAGCTCTTGCCACCCCTAAAGTGCCTTTTTTAGGCAAGTTTCAAATGACAAATTCACCACCGTAACAGGTACAAGCAAGCAAAATCTGAGGGTAATGCTACTCAATGCTAGAAGTCTAAACCTCAAAATGCAGTCACTCAAGGCACTCCTTAAAATGGAGAACATTGACATCTGTGCAGTGACAGAGACCTGGTTCAAAGCTCCAGAGAGCACCCCTGCAGTACCAGGCTATAATTCATACCACACCTTTCGGCCACCTAAGCCGGAACGAAGCACTAAAGGTGGAGGCGTGTCCATATTCATTAAGGATATCCACACCACCAGGCTAGTTGCACAGCATAATTCTTCCAAGATTATCCAAGTGCAACTAACTATGGGCAAGACTGCAATCCAAATTGTAGCTTGCTACAGACCCCCCACCATGCCCCAGGATTCCCATTCCTCATTTCTTGATACACTGGAAAGTATTAGAGTACAACCCAACACCCTAATAATGGGCGATTTCAACTACCCTACCATTAACTGGGAAAGCTACTCATGTACCAACTCTTTTGCTCAACATTTTCTGGAATTTATAAATTCCAATGCCTTGGATCAACTTATCCACACCCCTACCAGGGGCAGCAATATCTTAGACCTGGTCATTACCAACATGGGCAACTGGTGTTCCACATCAGAGGTCAATTCCTCATTGGTCAGATCTGACCACAAGCTAATCACCCTAAACATCCACATCCTGCCCCCACCCTCAATTAGGGAAACCACCATAGAAAACTTCTCCAAAGCCAACTTCACACTTCTTAAGACAGAAGTGGCAAACTTCATGACACCCATGCAGACGGACAATAGAGGTACGACTGCTGAATCCTACACAAATGCACTTTATAAGCACTTACACGAGTGCATGGATCATGCTATCCCTAATAGAACCAAGATGCTATCCTCCAAAAAAAGGAAGCCAATCTGGTGGTCCTCTGCCGTAAACAAACTCTACAACAGAAGAAAGAAACTGTTGCACAAAAGAGTAAAATCCCATGACTGGAGGAACTCCTTGGTTAACCTCAGTAAGAAGCTGAGATCCCTCATAAAATCCTCCAAAGTTAGTTACAAAAACAAAATTGCCACTGACTCTAAAGACAACCGCAAAGCATTCTATAGCTATGTCAATAATCTCAATGGTAACACTCAGATCTGCTCTGAGTTATAGCACAATGGCACTAAATATACAGAATCAACTGATATTGCCAACATCCTGGCAGATAGGTTCAGTGCTAACTTTACTCCCCTCTCACCCCTTAGAAGGCCCATCTCTATACCGTAAGAATGCAAAGTTCCTTGTAGTCACGGCTGCACAGGTAAAAACACACTCTCCAAAGCCAAGAACACAGCATCCGTGGGACCTGACAATATCCCAGGCTGTGTTCTACACGAACTACAGAATGAACTGGCACCCTACCTAAGTACCATGTTCAATCATAGCCTCACCTCAGGCTTTGTGCCCACTGAATGGCGCACTGCGATGGTTATCCCACTCCACAAAGGGGGAGCCACGATGGACCCCGGGAACCACCACCCCATTAGCCTGATGAGCCTGGTCTGCAAGGCCATGGAACGTATCATCATGGAACTCATAAACAAAGACATTGGTATATCCAAACTCTGGACCCTACCCATTTTAGATTTGTAAAAGGCAGATCATGTCTCCTAAACCTGATTGACTTCTTTGAAGCAGTCACCAAAGCCATAGATGAGGGTAAAGAGGTTCACACAGCTTATCTAGATCTCACCAAGGCTTTTGACACCATCCCCCACTCTGGAATTATAGATAAGCTCACTAAACTAAGTATAAATCCCTATGTCACAAGATGGGTTGCCAACTGGCTCATCGACAGAACCCACACTGTGAAAGTAACGGACTCCAAATCCGACTTCAGACCAGTAACAAGTGGAGTACCACAGGGCTCAGTCCTGGGTCCTCTCCTGTTTGGTGTCTACTTCTCTGAAGTACAGGCTAACATGGAAGATCTTTGGCTAACAAAGTTTGCAGATGACTACAAACTAGGAGCCATAATCGAAACATCTAATGATGTGGACATACTACAAAAGGGCCTCACTGAGACAGATACCTGGTGTCAAATACATAGCCTGTAGCTCAATGACAAAAAGTGTATTGTCATCCTCTTTGGTAAAAACTCTGTAGCTATGAACTACCACATGGCTGATAGTCTACTTGATGCTGAAAATGAGATAAGAGACCTTGGGACACAGGTGGACAGTAGTCTCTCCTTTGATAATCACATCGCCACAGTGGTCAGGAAATCCTTCTGTGTGGCTCACCTCATCACAAAAGGTTTGTCATCCAGAAAAAAAGAGGTCATTGTTCCCCTCTACTCATCACTCATTAGTCCCATTATAGAGTACAATGCCCCTTTTGGTATGTACCTCACAAGACATCTACAACAACTGGAAAGGCCACAGAAATACCTCACAAAGAGGATTACTGGCCTCAAAGAGATGCTCTATGCAGACCTTCTCAAAAAACTCTAGCTTTACTCTGTCACATATCGCCTACTCAGAGGCGATCTCTACCTAACATACAAAGCTATGTCAAATCCAGAGCTGTTGGACATGCTCCAAGAAATCCCAATCCCTCCTCGCTACATGCTCTAGGGACCTAAACCTTGTCACCACAATAAACAGAACATGCTGGAGGGATAGATTCCTGTCCCAGAGACTTCCCATACTCTGGAACAAACTACCTATCTATATCAAACAAAGCTCCTCATTAGCACTCTTCAAGGAAAATCTTGATGATTGGATGGGAAATAGGAAATTCACCCCAGGGATCTCTTCTGTGGCTCTGCTCAACAGGGGCACAGGAAAATAATTTTCTTGGGTGGCGAAAGCCAGGGTACATTTTTGGCTAGGCTTATATAGGCCCTAGGGCCAATAGCCTAGTACCTACCTATGAACCTTAATGTATCATAGTGAATTTAACTAAGAATACCCTCAGTCTAACAGCGTCCTGTGAGGTCCCTAATGAAAGTTTACTGGGACCTTCTTTTGTAGTTACTTCATATCTGTATTACTAACTACTGTAATCTGGTTTGAATATATGGGCTTTATGCCACCTCACTCATAATTTGCAGATGTGACCTGATAGACAGTGATGCCCTTTATGGTCTCGAAGGTGCTATTAGCTAATACCTCCAGCAACTTGGCTAATTTACATAATTCACAAATCGCTTTAACAGCTCCAAATGCAGGAAATATACCTGCTCTAGTGATTACCCCATTAGACTAGATCCATAGTCTTTTAGAGTCATCAAGTCTAAGTTTTGATGTATGAGTGATACATTTAAGACCTGCACATTATTCTGAAAATCAGTGTCATTTAATTTGTGTTTTTTAAAACTGATTAGACCAGGTAATTCTTTTAACCCTCCTGTTCCAGAAACTGCATGAAGAGAATGTCATACACATCCTTAACCTGTCTCTGTAAGTCTTCAGTTAAGTGAGACAGAGTACACACTGTTAGCCCTGCCTATTTTTCTTTCCTGTCTCTGTATGCTGTAATGGTAAAATTACGCTGTCTGTTGCCTATGTTTTCTATCTCATGAACTGGTACCTTATTGTACCATGATGTCGCTCTCTTACAGCAAATAAAACCTTTTCCTGTTGTCCACAGATTTAAATCCTTAAACATTGCACTGTTTAGTCCATTTTCCTTTTTTATTATATAGCCTATCAAGTATGATGGCTATTTTCTGAAGACTAATTGAAATTGGCACTAAAGGCATAACTTTATAATTGGTCTTGAAGCAAAATTACCATATACTGTATTAACTTGGGGTCTATATTAGAACACCAAACTTTCAAAATTTTGAGTGTTCTAATATCGACCCGTTTTTCAGTGAACGCTGAAAATATCGAAGAAACAGAAAACTGATTTTTTTTCCTAGGGAAAGAATTTGGTTGTCTGTTTCTGTTGCTTCTGTATTTTCAGCACTGTGGTGGAAAGTTATGGGTTGGGTTCAGGTAAGTGCGCGATTGTGTGGACATGAGGGTTAGGGTGGGGTAGGTGAGATAGGGTTAGGGCACAGGTGAGGTGACTTTGTGATAGTGATGGACCTTAGGGTTAGGGTTTGGGTTAAGGTAAGTGGATAGTTAGTGGTGTATGTATAGTTTAGTGTAGGGTTAGGTGTAAGAGTTTAGGTGTATGTGTGTGGATTGCTGTTTGTTTGTTGTGCTTGTGTTGTGTGTATGTGTTTTGGAACAGCAAATTTTTCCCCTAGGAAAAAATTCACTGTTCTGTATGTTCGATGTTTTAAGTTTTTGATTAATAGGATTCGGTATTTGAACACTCGAAGTTTTGAAAGTTCGGTGTTTTAATATAGACCCTTAAATTGTGTCTGTAAATTTTCAGCTAGATCATTCTATTTACTTTTTTTAATTTATATGTGCTGTAATAGATATCTGCCTTCTAAATTTGTGGCTTAAATATCGTGCAAATATTTATGAGCTTTAATAGCTTTTTAAAACCTATGTTGTCTGTATTTCAGATCTATACCTTTGTATCCTCTGTCAGTATCCTTTTAACTTTCTGACTAATGGATGATAATTATGTAAAGTGCACTGTAATCTGTAAATTAATTAACAAATTAAACCTGCCCTGTTATGTCTTGAGTATATTGAATAACTATTACTACCTATTCTTTAAATAACTTATTTTAATAAGCCTGTTACAAATAATTCTGTCACTTTACCCTTAAACTAATGACTGAATCTTGTGAAGCATGATGTAATTGTATGTTGTAACTGAGTATGAATATTATATTCCGAAATCTCACTGAAGTGTACTATACTGAACTCACAACTGAGTATGAATGCCATATTCTGAAACTTGACTGAAATTTACATGTTATATTCTGAAGTTTGACTGAAGTGTACTATACCGAATGCATAACTTAGTATGATTGTTATATTCTGAACCTTGACTGAAATTTACATTACACTGATACATATTTATATGAACATCTAAAATAGCTGTGTATATTCTGGAGACTAATTAAACTAATACTAAAGGAATATTTTTGCCAGTGTTACCTAAACACAGATAAAAGCATAACTGGAAACTGATAATGTTATATTCTGAAAACTAAACTATTAGTACATTTTTAGTCAGTCTTACCTGAACATAGATAACATTTACATAAACATTGAAGAAATAATTGAAACACATTTACTGTAGATAGTCGACTTGTGCACCACAGCTTTTGCCAAATTTAGGCCTTACTCTGCATTGTCCCAGTCACTGCTGAAGTACTGGAGGTTGTTTTTAATTTCCATGTGTAGCAGTCTGTCTTAGGACCTCCAAACATCACCTTTTCCATTGCTTGTGCAAGGATGGGTGACCAGTGTTTTGACTGTATTTAAAATCAATCCTGGAAATTATTTCTGCAAAGCACAAAAAGTATCAGGTCTTTTAAATAACATTTGTAGCTTTAACAATTATAAACTGATAGTATTGCTTGTTGTCCTGACTTTATTTACATTTTTCTGCATGAAATAAACATACACTGCTAATAAATTCTTGTAAGTCTGTAAGCAAACTGATAATATACTATAGTAAACAAAACCAGTGTTACAAATAAATACATTACTTGTTGCTCTGAGTTTATTTATATTTTTCTGCATGGAATAAACATAAATTCTTATAAATATGTAAGCAAACTGATAATGAACTACAGTGAACTAAACTAATGTTACTAATAAATACATTATTGCAAGTCTGTAACTGGACTGATAATGTACTGCACTGAAATGGAAAGGCTGTAACTTTATTACTAAATCAAATGGAAGCCTCAGTGGCATTTTTTTCCTGTTATAATCTCAAACAAAACTAAATAAGTAATTTAACTCTGTATTAATATTTCAACATTTTTTTGCATTTCTGTACCTCTATAAAAGTAATCTTAACTGTTGAACTTTCTGCATTTACTCTCATGACCCACAGGTCCTAACATACTTTTCTGTGTTTGAAACTCCACCCACTGTCTTACCATAGCTATTTCTTAGCTGACATAATTTAACTTTTCAGTACTACTGAATGCTGCAAGAATTAAATAGCAAGAACTATAACTGCATAAACTGTCACTCAAAATATTAAATTGATTTTTATCATACTGTTTTTTTTTTTTTTTTGGTATAGGGTACTACCTTTAAATCAGCTCACTGAGCTAGCCTGCAATCTGATAAACTGCATTTTTTTGCATTAAATATATATATACAATCTTTATATAGTATGAACTGATCTAATTCTGAAAGTTTACTTGTCTGTCCTTTATATAAGTATAACATAAGAGTTGAACCTGTGGCTTTAATGACACAAAATATTTATGATGCACCCTTTTTGGCATGGGATCTGAACTTTTAACTGTACCGTCACTTCTAAAATGTAGCACTGACTTTACATTTTATGTTCTGCAAACTAGCAAAACATCTATTTATGGATTGCAACACTTTACTACCATAATAACAATGCCTGCTAAACAAAACAATAACACAATAACACAAAAAAATCAATTTTCTAAATCTGTAACTGTAAACCCTTTATTCTGCAAATTAACTTGACTGTTATTTATGATATACCCTATACAAGACAAATGCACACAGTTACCCTTTTTTCTAACTGTCCACACCCAATGTCTTTCTGAGCACTTAAACTGTTTCAGCTGAACTGGAATTTATTTTATTCAAACAAGAAAGTGCAGTTCCAAAGGAACACTCGAGTGTAGCAATATAGAGTAGCTGAAATTAGCTGTAAGTAAACACTGATAAGTAGCTTGTAAATAGATTTATTTGACTGCGTTTTCATCTAAAATAACAAGACTTCATCAGAAACATTTGAAATAACAGAACCAGTAGTGCTTTTATACCTTACAATAATTGAGTAATTACCAATCAGTGAAAAATACCTCCCTCTCATTGTTTAAAGAAACATTCTACTATTCACAATTCATCCATTAAAAATTCCCTTTTAAACATCTATACTTTACTTATTTAAAATATTACCTAATATGTTTAAAAACAGGTTGGAAAGGGAAGAGTTAAAGTGGCAAATAAGACTGAACTCCACCCACTTCCCAGGTATAAACGAAACATGTAGTATTATGCCTGTTTTAAAATATCACTCATTCAAGTTGTAAAATATTTTTATATAATGTTTTTTACATAATGTTTTTTCATACAATGTTATATTAATGTATAATTTTTTGTAAAAAGTTTTTAATTAATCATTTGGTAAAGTTTATATTTAAACATATTAGGTGACTGCTAGAAAAATGCAGGTAGTTGTTGGAAAAGGTAATCTGTGTATGGCAGACCTTAGTCCTGTTCTGGTCTCATTCTTGGAAATTAACACATCTAGATAAGCTATCTGGTCTGGACTGATAGTAGGGGTAAATTTTAAAGATTCAGTTGTCTGATTGATATACTCAATAAATTCAGCCACAATGACCATGGGGGTCTCTTTCATGCTATAAAAAGATCATCCAAATATCAGACATACAATGAAATATGCTGAAAATAAGGGCTAAGATATAAATAGCATCTCTCCCACCAGGTCATGACAATGTTGGCAAAAAGGGGGACACAAGCGGACCCCATTGCCACACCTGTGAGTTGCTTAAACATGTGTCCATCAAAATATATATATATATAGTTATGACTTAGTACTAGCTCCATCAATTGACAATATGTATTTATTCTGTTCTGGCTAAGACTAAATTCCTCAAACAAATATAAGGAAAACCACTCCATACCTGTTCCACGTGGAATACAACTAAATAAATCTTTCACATCAATGGTTATAAACCCCCCATGTTGGAATGATAAAATCCTATTACATAAAGTGAGGAAATGCCAGGAATCCTGACACATATGAGGGATTTTTAACGCATGAGGCTTCAACTGTTTGTCCAAGAAACGGGCACTATAACTAGTCTTGGACCATCCTGAGTCCACTATTTGTCGTAGGGGGGTATTGAGCTCCTTATGAATTTTTGGTACACCAAAAATGCCAGGGATCCTAGAACTCTCTGTGGACATATAGTTGTACGCAGTAACAGAGAGTTGATCTTGTGTTAACATATCAAGCAATTCCCAATCAATTCTTTGATATGCTACATGCACTTCATTGAGAGAAACTGTCCTATAAGTTTCAGCATACAAGAGCTGGAACATTCTTTGTACATAATCATCCTGGTGCATACCAAAACTCACCCTTTATCTGGTTGCATGTATCTCAAATCACTATGAGATTTTAAATCACTTATTAAAAATCTCTCTTCAGTGGACATATTGTCCTGCCACTTACTGTGTTCCAGATAATATCTGAAATCAGTTTTACATACTTTCTCAAACATTTTTAAAACACTATTCCTGTCAGGATTAAAAGTACTAGGCAGGGGCGGCTCGTGGCATAGGGCTGCCGGACTGCATTTAATTCCCTGCGTATTTGATGGTGCAGTGAGTATTGTCACAGCCATAGGTTTTTTGGTCTGGTTTGATTCTTGGTGGGGTGGCTTCTGTGTGGAGTGCATCTCCTGCCCCTGTGTGTGTGGGATTGCTCTGGTGCCCTGCCATTTGGCATTTGAATTTCAGACTTCAGGTTTCTGAATGTTTAATTCGTTTTAATCCCTGCCTGAAAAAATTGTTTTGTTCTGTGTCCGTAGTAAATTTGGCAGGCATTTTTTTTTGACTTCAGGTTTGGAATGTTTTAATTTCTTGCTTGATTTTTGATGCAGTGGTGGTATTGTTGCCTTCACAGCTATAGGTTTTCTGGTTGATTCTTTGGTTGGGTGGCTTCTGTGTGGAGTCTGCATCTAAAATTGACATTTGAATTTCAGACTTCAGGTTTTTCTGAATTTAATTCCTTGCATAATTGATGGTCTTGATTGGTAGTATTGTTGCCTCACAGCTATAGGTTTTCTGGTTTGATTCTTGGTTGGGGTGGCTTCTGTTTGGAGTCTGCATCTCCTGCCTGTGTTGTGTGGCCCTCTCTCTCTGCTGAAAATTTTTTTGTTGTGTCCATGATGAATTGACCCGGCATTTATACATAGTAGCACAACCTTTTTCTAGCAATTTTCTGTCCCTTTTTTTGGGACTGTATATTATATTATTGGCTTCCAGTTTTTTTTTGCTAAAAAGGACAGCTATGGCAAGAACTGAATTCACTGAATATGGACTGTTCTCAACTTTGCCATTATGGGTGCATATGTTTTGTTGTTTTTTTCATTTTAAAAAAAAAAAAAAAAAAAAAAAAAATTTAAACCCTCTCTAACAAGTGTACTGTATGTACAAGGAATATATGTATTTTCTTTTTGTGGGTTTTTTTCAATGAATGAGTTTCAAGGGCAGAGAAGTTTTAATGCACACCCCTTCCCCCGCCCATTCAGCGTCTCCTGCAGCCCCCCTGTGATTTGAAGTCACCAGCCGCCACTGGTACTAGGAATGTGTATAACACAATTGTCTACTGGTACAGTGTTGCCCCCCCCCCTATATATGACACACAAATTCAAATTGTGAACATAAATTTTAAGACTACAGAACAGCTGTACCATATCCACTTGTTTACTAGGGACAAAAGTATGTCCTTTACTAAAAAAATCAGAATGAAATAAAGTCAACTCTACAGAGCTATAATTATAGATTTTAAAGTACTGTGCAGCATTATAAATTATAGAAAAATTTTCATTTAAAGTCACCTCTGAGCTCTGTAACTGTTCATTGTGTTCCTCTGGTTCTGCTATTGTCTGCAATTCACCTGTGGATATGGCTGATTCTGGTACCTCTGATTCCGAATGTATTCTCAGCATCATGTTACCAGCACATCTAAAGGGGCCTCCTCCTCCTCCTCCTCCTCAGCTTGATGTCCATTTGGAATGTCTGTGTTTTCTTCAGGGCCATTACTTTCATCCCCGTACCATTGTTGCCCACTTCGTGGTAAAGGGTAAGCCTTACCCTGACTGTAAGCTAAATGATCCCTTTCTAATTTCTTATTTTTATGATGGACTATGCAATTACATAAGTTGTCAATATCCTTGAAAATACCTTCATATTTAAATTTTGAAGTCCCAAAGAAATCATTGCTAGTTATTTTTTTTATCCAGTTCTTTGATCTCAGAATATAGGTTTTCCATGGTGGAACTGTTATGTTTAACTAACAGTTCTATAAGTTGACATCAGTGGTTGTCAAACATGACCAATAATTCCTGATGTAAAAGGGAATGTGGAATCAGACCAGTAGGGAATTTGTAAAGGAAAAGTTGGTAATAATGCAGCAGGATGATTATGTACAAAGAATTTTCCAGCTCTTGTATGCCAAACCTTATAGGGAAGTTTCTCTAAATGAAGTGCATGTAGCATATCAAATAATTGATTGGGAATTGCTTGATATGTTAACACAAGATCAGATTTCTGTTACTGAGTACAACTATATGTCCACAGAGAGTCCAAGTATTCCTGGCATTTTTGGTGTACCAAAAATTCATAAGGACCTCAATGACCCCCCCCCCCCCCCAATGACCAACAGTGGACTCGGGATGGTCCAAGACTAGTTATATTGCCTGTTTCTTGGACAAACAGTTGAAATCTTACAAGTTAAAAATCCCTTAAACTTGTCAGGAATCCTGACATTTACTCATTTTATGTAATGGGATTTTACCATTGCAACATGGGGTTTTTATAGCCATTGATGTGAAAGATTTATTTAGTTGTATTCCACATGGAACAGGTATGGAATGGTTTTCTTTATATTTGTTTGAGGAATTTAGTCTTAGCCAGGACAAAATAAATCCACATAGTCAATTGATGGAGCTAGTATTAAGTCATAACTATATATATTTTGATGGACACATATTTAAGCAACTCAAAGGTGTGGTAATGGGGTCTGCTTGTGGCCCCCTTTTTGCCAACATTGTCATGGCCTGGTGGGAGAGATGCTATTTATATCCTAGCCCTTATTTTCAGCATATTTCTTGTCTATACAATATTTGGATGATGCCTTTATAAAATGGAAGTGACCCATGGTCATTGTGGCTGAATTTACTGAGTATATCAATCGGACAACTGAATTTTTTAAATTTACCCATACTATCAGTCCAGACCAGATAGCTTATCTAGATGTGTTAATTTCCAAGAATGAGACCAGAATAGGACTAAGGTCTACCATACACAGAAAGACTACCTTTTCCAACAACTATCTGCATTTTTCTAGCAGTCACCCCTTGCATGTTAAGTGGGGTGTAATTAAGGGACAGATGGTGAGGGCAGCACATATGGTATCTGAACATAATGATTTTGTGAATGAGTGTGCTTATATTGCCAACCTTTTTTTGAATAGGTGGTACCCTCACCATCTTGTGTCCAGAGTGCAGGAGGAAGATATTAATAAATGGGAGAGCAGTGTAGATGTTCCATTATTGTCCAGTAACATCACTGTGTCTATGTCTGATACAGGTTTGGTCTATGATTGCAACCAGTATTTTATTACAAATGTCAGTGAATCTGGAGATGGTAATGAACAAGGGGAAATGGTTAGTAACAGTCCACTGAATGTCAACAATTCCAAGAGAGTGGTTTGTCCTTTTGTTACCACCTATAGTAGTAACAGCTATATAATTTCTGACATACTAAATAAAAATTGAAACATCATTAATAATGATGCTGATATGGTGGACTTATTGGGGCAACAACCTAATATTGTATATAGGAGGGGTCTTAACATAAAAAACTTTTTGGAAAGTGAAATAGGTTAGTGAAAGTGGTAAAATGACCCCATGTCGTATATGTAATCAGTGTTATCATGTATTTTTTTGGTTCACAAATTAAAGTAGATAACAAAACAATTTCTATAAGGGGAAGGTACAGCCAGGAGCAGCCCTAGGTTAGCTGGTGCTCTAGGCACAAAAGGGCTCCACAGCACCCCCCACCACACCACCCAGTGCCCCCATCCTGGTCTACCTACACCAAATAAATACTAGAAAAGTGCCCCTCCTAGAGCGAAGCCCTAGGTGGCCACCTAGTTGACCTATGCCTTAGTCCGGCTATGGGTACAGCTGCCACACACAGGCTGTGGTTTACATTGCATCTTGCTTATAGTGTTCTATCTATGTGGGTAAAACCCAGCGCAAACTAGCTCAAAGAACTGATGAGCATTTTTATGAGGTTTCAACCAAGAAAGAATCCAATGCACTTTTCAGACGTCTTAAGATATTTTCAGATCATATTTTTAAATTTGTAGTGGTGCATCAGGTTAAAAGGAATTCTAGGGGGGTCCCTGGAAAGTATTTTTAGAGCAAAAGGATACCTGGTGGCAAGTGTTTTTAAATGCAAGCGTTCCCCCTGGTTTAAATGATGCCATTTCCATTTCTAGTTTACTAAAGTTAAAGGTTTATGACAGGTGATATTCCTATCAGTTTAGGTAAAGGTTGTAACAGCAGAGAGATACATATGCATATATATACATATATTTTTCCAGCATAAAAATGGTTAAAATTCTTAGGACATTATTCTAGTGTTTCATTGGTCTACAATTTTTGAATTTGCTGATGTCATGTAAAAAAATGAGTGTTTTTTTAATACTTTTGTCTGAGGAAGTTTGTAGAGTGTTCTAAATTAAACTGCTTACATTAAATGGTTTTATCTTGATTCAACTGGTTTGACTGAGCTGCATTTTCCAGTGCCGGTTTATTCCATTTTACAGCAGGACTGTCACACCCTTTCTAGATAAGCTGAAAAATCTTTTTTTATATAACTTTCTTCTTTACTTTGCTCTGGACTCTGTATATCATTTACTTTATCAGACTGATCAAAATCTGCACTCTGATCCCTCTTATCCCACCTCAGTGCAATATTTGCACTGGTTTGTGAAAACAAGAAACCAGAATTGATCACATTCTGAACATTTGTAACATGAACTTGAGACATTGTCTGCATGTTACATATGTTGACTGTGTTGATGACTGTTATGTGCAATACTGCGACTTAATTCTGTACATTGAATTTTCTGTAAAGCAGAACTTATTACTTTCTGAACATTTGTATTTGAAATTGTACTGTGACTTATCTTGTATCTTGAATTACATGTGCTGTATTATTTACACTGATGTTTGAAAACTGTAAATCAGAAGTACTGACAGAAGCTGACTCATTCTGCAAATTATGAGAATGTGTCTGTTGCAGTGTGCTGCTTTGATTTAACCCTTTTGTGTCTGTAAACATGTAACATTCCTGAACTAATAACTTTTAACTTTAAATGAACATTTCTGGAACACAGTTTTTTTAGACTGTTTTACCCAATTTTTTAACTTTAAACCAAACATTTACTAGTGCTTTAACTGTAGAAGTATTACTTGACATTTTTATACAAAAGGTATGCAAGTAAGTTTTACTGATGTAGTTAAACTTTTCTGAGCTTTTTTATCTAAAATGTGCATACAGTCTAAACTCTTACATAACTTTATGACTCTGGAAGAATGCATCCTGTCATCTGGAGCTTTTTAAACTTTTTCTTGCTTCTTGGTTGTATGACATCACACTGGAAACTTGAAAGTTTGTGGAGATGGTGAAGTACATTGCTGATAATGGGTTACTGTCTTTTTATGTTCTGAAGGAATGCTGCTGAAGGTTGTAGATTTTCTGAAATAGTGCTGGTCTGTTGATGTTTTTTAGGCTTTTCCTGAAGTAGTGTCTAAACACTGGGGCTCTGCAAAATGTCAAATAGCTGGAATTGCTGTATGTATAGGTATGCCATCTGTTCTGGCTGTTTTCTGTATGAAGTTTACATCTGGAATATCAGTGGCATCTTACTGAAAGGTTTTCTGTGTAAGGAGTAACTGTAGTGCTGTCGACTGTGGCCTTATTCTGTATGGCGTTCACAGTCTTCCATCTGGAAAAATACTGGTGTGCTGCTGAAAAGTCTGTTATGAAACTTACTGTAGTTACTGATATACTGGAAAAATGTTACTGGAAGTACAGATGTTGCTGTTGAAGTTCTGAAGAAATGTTCCGAATGAACACTAGTATATGTAGTCTGACTGCTGATAAGGTTGCGTTAAATGAAACATTGCATTTTCGTAGATTGCTCTGTAGGCACTTTAGCCTCGGTTTCCAAGCCTTTCTTGCATGTGCCTCACAGTCTGTTCTTTATCTAGCATTCCATTGCAAGTACACACATTTTTCCCTTGTGAAAGGAACATTCTGTATTTCTGTACATCTCATGATTAACCAGCAAGATTATATTTTCCTTTCTAATGAACTCTCTTTCCCTGAAACTGAATGCATGCATGAAAAAGCAAGTCTGACTATATTTTCAGGCCCATTATTGTACCTTAATGTACTATAGTGAATTTACTAATAATACCTCAGTCAAACAGCTACATCTTACTTTTACTATTCTGAGTATTTCTTTAACAATCACCATCTCCAAAATATTCAGTGTGACAGGAGTTTGTTACCTCCATGGTACGCACAGTTGTGAATGTCACCTTTGTTATTGTTCACTGGCACTATAATGCTTATTCCCCAGTCATCTGGGCTACACCTTTCTCTCATACTGCTATGAGTGCCCTCAGGAGCCATTTCTCCCATATTTCACCCAATATCATGACCATATCTGTAATGACCTCAACTAAGCCTGCTACTTTCCCTGAGTTCATAATTCCCTAGTGCTGTTCTTTCTTGTTCTGGGGTGGGTGCTTCTTCCTCTTTTTATCATAGACTGTGCACACTGCAATACAACTTCTGTAGAGTTTTTTGTAAGATTCTGCTCAACAAGATATTAAGGTTGAATGTAACTTTACTACAAATATGCAACATAAATAAGGAATAAAATAAAGCTTGCTTAAATGTAGAAATATAGTTTAGTAATATGTGATTGGCATCCATACTAAATGATTGTGGCTTAAAAATAAGGAACTTGCTTATGAGTATATTACACACACATCAAGAAAGCTGACTTCTTACAGACATGACAAGAATGTAATTTGCTTTCTTCAAAGAACTGACAACAGGACATGTTTTTCTAAGAAAGTTTAAAACTGTGCTTTTCTAATCCACAAGGCATTTCCTTGAAGACAGTTTACTTATCAGCATTTGCACAAGAACAGATGTGTCAGCATTTGCGTCATCAAAGCAGTATCTTTCCAAAACCAAGAGGGTGTGTGTTTAACTAAAAATATATAAAGTCTGTATTAAATCCAGTTATGTTAGGGGTATGGTAGGGACACATTTTGTCCTGAGGTAAATGTTATATCTCTCACATCATCTGTACTATATGAGAAGTAAAGTAGAACATTTTCTGAAGATGTAACAGAAGTACGTGTGGTTTATTATAAAAGTTATTGGCTACTACTCTTAAAGACAGGTGCTGCAAAGTATATTCTCTCATCAGTGTATACTCTGCAAGTTTCTGTATGCAACAGACTGTGAATGCAACTATAACCAGACTTTGATTTCAGCAGAATCCAGCCAGCAAGACTGGGTGTCTTAAGAAGACTTCAAATCCATCACAGTAAGCATCAGAGTAACAGCACAGTGTAGCACCATTAAAATTAATTTTTCAATGGCGAGCCAGGCAGGAGCACTTGTAAAATTAATTTTTCAATGGCAAGCTAGCCTGCATTTGAACCTAATACCTGCATTCGAACACAGAGGGAAGAGCAAGCCCTGCAGAGGGTTACTTCAGTCAAATTGCAGTAACTATCATTTGTACGTATGTGTAAATCCTAAACAGAAGTATTCCAGTTTATGCAGCTTGCAGTAGTAAAGTTTTTTAGATGTCTACATCCAGAGTGAGACTGAAGTTCAAGTCGCAGTGTCATAAATTCTCCAAGAAAAGGTGGATATCTACTTACACAGCAGTCCGCTGCCTGTTGTGCTTCACCAGCTTCTCAAGTGACTTTGAAAAATTTCCAACCATCAGCAGCAACAGCCTGATCGCCTGTTTTCTTGCTAACTGGTAAGACTTTTTTTTTACATCACATTTTTTAGTATGGATGCTATTAGACAGTTTGGATATTAGACAGTTTGGATATTAGACAGTTTACATATTATTAGACAGTTTGGATATTAGACAGTTTGGTTGTTATTAGACAGTATGGATACTTTCAGACATAATTCAAGCAAATGTAAACCAAGCTTTAGTAAATTGCAATGTTGGTATACACAGCAGATTAGTAAATGTAAAACCTTAGTAGGGCAGGTTGATAGTAAGGCCTTATGCAAATGTATTACAATATTTGACTGGTATCTCAAAGAAAACCATGTGGAGTGTGACAAATGTTTATTATGTCAATCAACAAAAACTACATTTTGTGTATTATGTCATAAAAATTATCGCATGATATTGCTAAAACAATAGACTGTGAAGACAGATCTGTTCATGATAAAGAATTAACTAAGAGTAAAGTGTTTCCATTATATTCAGATGTTGAACAGTTATGTCCTGTTACCACATGTGAGTCAAATCAGTTACTGACAAGACCTCTAGTATATTTTTTTACAAAAGAATGTAATAAACTTCTAAGAGACAGACACAATGAGTTCAGGAAGTTTAGACAAGTTATACAAACATTTTTCCAAAAGTGCATAGGAGTTTCAGATTCAGCAGAACAAGTTCATGAGACATATCAGGCAGACCATGAGGAGACTCTTAAACAGCAGTTGCAAGATAAAGAAAATAGATTAGCTGAACTGACAAAAACTGACTTCCTACATACATTGGGAAAGAGCAGGAAACTACAGCTGATCTTTGCAAAAGAGATATATTTTATAATATGTGTTTTGAAAATGGTTACGCTTACATGGTAGGATGATAAAATACAAATCATTCTCAAATGTTTAAAACTTCCATTCAATTAAAGTAAGATATTTATCAGTACTACAGTAAAGTAGAGCATATGACTGCCATTCTCATAGCATAGTCAAAAGGTAAACAGAACAGTTCTAGTGTATAAAAATAAAATAAAAAATAGTTAATAAGAGTAAAGATTTAAAGTCACAACACTGACATGTTTGTATAAAGATTTAAAGTGACAAGACTGACATGCATGTATTTTCTTTTTATACAATGCACAAGAATAACAGGCAGGCAACAGCAAATATAAATAATGTAAATATAAACATGTGTTAGTTAAGCTAATATCTATTTTTTACATTTTTTTATAATTGTATAGTAACACCAAACAGTTAAAGTTCTGAATTTGAAAAAGAAATAAAATCACAGATGGAATTAGTGAAACAGTCTTTGTAAAATGAATGACAGAGCAGTTAAATAAAAAAACAAAAAATACTGAAATCAAAAGTTAAAAAATATGTAAGCTAATTGTAAAATGCAAATCGCAAATATAATACTAAGTGTTCTATAACTGCATTTTACTAACAGATGATTAAAGGAAAAAATGCTAAAAGGGTTAACTGAAATGTAAGCTCAGACCTTCCTAGACTGGATGAATAGTTACAGGAAATGTTGAGCAGATAAGATAAGAAACAAGACTGCCAGACAAGTGGCTTGAGTTTTTTCTAAAAACTTATTGTTATTAAAACATAATTGTTAAAATTTTCACATGCAGCACTATTTGGTAATTATAATAAAACATCACAATTGTGCATATATGTCACTGATAAAAAAACTCAGTTACATCAAGTATAGCCAACAGATGGGTTATAGTATACATACAGTTTAAATCAATTATACAGGAAGATACAAATAAGTACTACTAGTAGAAGTAGACAGCAAAGGCAACAGAAAGAAAACAGCCAAAAAATGATCAAATCAGTCAAAGGTCTATAGTTTAATAACGTAATAAAGCAAATGTATAACCAAAGTGCTGGGCTGACATACATTATACAGCAAATAAACAATACTGCAGTACTACAGGGGGAGGGGTACTTTCTCAATTTTACACTGACTGTGTGAGCAGCATTGCAAAAGGGTATAAAATAAAGCTACAGGAAGAAATATCTCATTCCTTCTTGACAATACTCTTTTGGGGGAGGGGAAAGCAGGTATTAGTGCATTAAACAGATTAAACCTGACAGGATAAGATATTTTACAAGTTGCTAATAGCTATCATTCTAGTTATTGTTGCATTGTTTAGTATTAAATTGTATTTACAACCTGTTAAACTGTAAAGTTATACAAGAGATGACTTAAAATTGCTTTAGTAAAGCTATACAAGAGAGAGTAAAGATATGTAAAAATTGAACAAGAATGATCACTATTTTAATATGTTTTTGGCAAGACAATGTTGGTATGTAAAAAGCATAGTTGTGTCTGGTGACAATTTCATTAGATACTTCTAAAGAAACATAAGAATTTTCCAAGATTTTGCTTGATGTTAATGTTACTAAATTTGTAGATTGGACTATGTACAAATACAAAATAATCCAGTACAAATGAAATTAATGTCTAGTAACAAATATGTGTGAAAAACCATGTTTAAAAAAATTGGGTCCAGGATAGCTGCTAGATTGAAATGCATGAATAGCAAACAGTCTGTGTAAATACATACTGTACAGGATACATTGTAATAAGTTCAAAAGTAATTTGTCAAGTTGTAATATTATCACTGATTTTACGTTGGAATCTTATTGGTTACCCCAGTTAAAGGAAAATTAAATGTTGTATTCATACAGCTAATAGACTAATATGTACATAACATTCTTTAGTATATACATCATGTTTTTTTTTAAATCCTCAAGTATTAAATATACTGAAATAATTGTATTCAAATATTTATTATCTAAGCCCAGTTCAGCACTTTATGTTCACTTCACTGTCAACCAAGATGTTAATGGGCAGTTCAGAAACATGACCACAATGTTATGGTTAAAATGACATTGAAACTGTATATTTTCAGCAGTGTATAAATGCTTGGAGTAGCACATAGTTTTTGTCTCTTATAGATATTAGTCTATCTCTAATCTTCTGATATAAAATAATCAATAAAAGTAAAGAGTTAATTCAACAAGTTGCAAAGAGTTAATAAAAGAGTACTAAGTCATAAATTAAATTCTGTGATTGCAAAAGAATAAATTAATCAAGTTAAAAAATAAAACTAAAGTAGACACAACTCATAACTGATAAAATATTTTCACAAAATGGTTTGCAAAAGAAAAAGTTGTTAAATACATTCAGTTTTGGTAGTGATACTTGATGTCATTGTATTGACTATGTAAAATTGCATTTTGACTTGTGTATCAAAAGAAGACTGAAGATTTTGTTTCTTTGTATAATGTGATCAAAATATATATCAGTATAAAGTGTTTTGAGTATGTTAAAAAAATAAAAAGGGGGACTTGTAGGATTATGCTCAACGAGATATTAAGGTTGAATGTAACTTTGCTATAAATATGCAACATAAATAAGGAATAAAATAAAGCTTGCTTAAATGCAGAAATAGAGTTTAGTAATATGTGATTGGCATTCATACTAAATGATTATGGCGTAAAAAATAAGGAACTTGCTTATGAGTATATTACACACACATCAAGAAAGCTGACTTCTTACAGACATGACAAGAATGTAATTTGCTTTCTTTAAAGAACTGACAACAGGACATGTTTTTCTAAGAAAGTTTAAAAATGTGCTTTTCTAATCCACAAGGCATTTCCTTGAAGACAGTTTACTTATCAGCATTTGCACAAGAACAGATTTGTCAGCGTTTGCATCATCAAAGCAGTATCTTTCCAAAACCAAGAGGGTGTGTGTTTAACTAAAAATATATATAAAGTCTGTATTAAATCCAGTTATGTTAGGGGTATGGTAGGGACACATTTTGTCCTGAGCTAAATGTTATATCTCTCACATCATCTGTACTATATGAGAAGTAAAGTAGAACATTTTCTGAAGCTGTAACGGAAGTACGTGTGGTTTATTATAAAAGTTATTGGCCACTGCTCTTAAAGACAAGTGCTGCAAAGTATATTCTCTCATCAGTGTATATTCTGCAAGTTTCTGTATGCAACAGACTGTGAATGCAACTATAACCAGACTTTGATTTCAGCAGAATCCAGCCAGCAAGACTGATTGTCTTAAAGGAAAACAACAGGATATTAAAGCAGATTCCCCAACCTGCTGACTCTTCCAGTCCCTGTTCTTTGATAAAGCTTAAAAAAATCACCCTTGCAGCTTTAAAAAATAACCCACTCAACTGTTTTCCCTGTTCTGCTTCCTAGCTTTCTATACTGTTTTTGTTTCACTTTGCAAACCAACTTGAAAAACCTGTAGCTGGCTGTGAAATTATGATGTCACATCTGCCATCAGCTCTTGCTCTATATATCGGGATGTTTCCTCCCCCAAAGTGATGTAATCCCTGCCTGATTTGCATGCTGTATAGAAGAGCCAGTGTTCCTCCCACATTGTGATGTCAGACCTGCCTTACCCAGCCCACTCAACCTAATAAAATTCATGTGGTGTGTGGAACTCCTTTTCATTGTACGTGTATCCTGTCGACTGCATTTGTTTGAGGGACGACTGAAAAGTTTGGATTGCCTGCATCTTCATCTGCATGTTTTGCTTCATTGGTAAGATAAGTCTTCCTAGTGAATTAAAAATTTAATTCTACACACAGCCCCTGTTTGAATGCACCTCTAGCCCTATTTTGTGCTGCCTGATATAGTTTATGACTCTTCTGAAAAAGGAATACTCTCTTCCTCCCTATGAGGATTCTGCTGCTGAAGAATCTATCCCTTCATCCTCTCCTCCTGAAGATTATTCTTTTGGGGAAACCCTGCATACCATGAGGGAGCACTTCCACTGGAAGAGCCAAGACTACTCAGAATCTAAGAAAAGGCTCAGAGACTTTCCTTTACTACCTCAGCACAGGCCTTTTGCTTTCCCTAGGGTTGCCACCTTTCTACTGTGCCATTTCCTGACAAACAAGCCCCGCCCCATGCACAATCAAGCAACACCCATTCCTTTTAATAGCCACACCCCTTTACTCTAGCACCCTTCAGCATAAGTCTTTAATATCACATACAGTTACCAATAAGTAGAAAAATGTGCAACGAGTCAAAAGTAAATAAAAAAAACTTTATTTAGCAATACTTCAAAAGGTTCACTACATACAACAGTACATCACACACAAGCATAGGAAAACTAAGCCCAAGTCTCATATCACGGGTAGTACTAAAATGGAAATACAATTAGATATTAAAAACACCAGTTCATTCAAAGCAGTACATTAAGGGTTCACCACACACAATAGTAAAAGAAAAGCAACTGTTTAAAGTATCTTCAGTTTTGCTAGAAATCATTGCTTATACTTGAAGCTATATTTGACATTTGATCTAGCAGCCTCAAGTAATGGCTGGTTATTTCTCACAAATGAATAAAATTGCGAACAACTCATGTTAAAGTTTAGCTTGACCTGCAACTCTGCCTTCACAAGTGACACAAGCATTCTATTTCTTACATCAGTCCACGCATTCCCCATAAGTGAAAAAACCCTTTCCACAAAGCTATTGCTGGGGGGGATTGAAAGAGCAAACTGCACCAGTCTGTAAAGTGGCTTGCAGTCTGGAGCTTTACTAAAAAGTCACCCAGCGATCACTTACAGATGCCTCTGTCATCTGTAACAGGGCTAACAATGCAGCAGTTAAAGTACAGTAGTCTGAGTAAAGTGCTTCAATGTCCACATCCAATTTGAAGAGGTCTGCAACTGTGCAGTTCTGGCCAAGTTACAGGATGTTGGAGGCTGAGGACCTGCATAGCTTTAAAGGGACTATTATCATAGTCAAACCACTTCTGTAGGTAACAAAGTGCTTTACTGTAAAAATCACAGAAGGTCCTACAGACCTGCTGTGCGACAGCTGGAGTAAAGTGCTGTAAGGCAGATGAAACTTTAGTACCAAACAACTGGTCATCTAGCCTTCTCTGCAACTCATCTTTTAGACTTTTCATCACGGTGTACAACTCTGGAGCAGAGAGTGTTACTTTCAAGTTTTGCTATAGACTTGTGGAATACCTGCAGGATGTAGTGCATGAAATGTATGTAGCACTCTGCCTCAGACACATCCCCACTGATGCCATCCTCATCGGCCTCCACAAATTTCCAGATAAGGGGGTTACAGTCCTCAGGCCCTTGACTAATAAAATAACTTTTAATAGCAGGCCAACATTCTACCAGCCTTGCCACAGCTGGGAACAAAGACAGCCACCTTGTTACAACATGTTGCATTATTTCCTTAAAGTCCTGGTCTAGGAAAGAATAGAAGCCTTTCAACAGTGCCATTTTTTAGCAGATGCTGAAAACTCACTATGTACTTTCAAAACCAGAGTCTCCACATCAAACTTTGCAAGGGCCTTGCTTGCATGCTTGGCACAGTTATGTATTACATGGCATAAACAGTTTGCTGCAATGATGTGAGGCACCTCAGATTTCAAACTTTTAAAACAGACCTGTGCTTTCCATAATTGACTGAGGCATTGTCTGCAGCATAGCTAGCAATGTTTTGTACTTTGAGTCCTTTATGCACAAGGATGTCCTTTATTCTAGTAAAGATACATTCAGAACTTTCGTTATGATCCTCATAGAAATCAAGGAGTTTCTGTTGTGTGCCATGGGTGTGAGTAAAGTACTGAATAACTAAAGGGAACATTTTCTGTTCCCTTTATTGGATGCATCTGATCCCACTGAGAAATAGGAATTGCCAAGTTCCTGCAGAAGGAGCTCCTCTGAATGAGGTGCAAGAACATTCATGACAATACTCTCAGATTTTGTCTTCCCACAGGTGAATTTCGAAGCCAAAGTAGAATCAGGGAAGACTGTCGGTGCCAGCTTACCTCCACAATCTATAGATACATATGAGTGACCATGTTTCACTCCATGATAGACTGCTGTCACTTCAGCTGCAGTGACTTTGGAAGCTTCACTGGTTACACTATGTGGCTGAATAAACTTGGTCATTACGAGGTTCTGCCTCTGGAGCTGAAGGCTTTGATGATGTTTGTCTGACTTCTGATGGCTTTTCAATGCCTTTTCCCCATCCCATTTTACAGTGAAAGTTGTTCCACAGGATGTGCACTTTGCCATGGCATCTGCATTTGGAACAGGTCGCACCCATGAGTAGCTTTGCTCCCACACCTTATCATAACTGCAGAAAAACCTCTTAGGAGACGTGCTTTCAGCCTCTTCTTGATGATCCATTGACCTTTTCCTGAACATGATTCCTGTAGGATCCTTGCTCAACACTACAATAAACCAAAACAGCTATTAATAGAAAATCAAAACACTTGTGACCAACACCAGTGCCTGGTGGGGCCTGTGTCAGTCAGTAGCCACTAGCCAGAGTTCACATTCACATGTGAATCTCCAGACTTTCACACCCTAGTAATACCAAGTTGGTATAGGGAAAAAAAATGAGACTCCTCATGAAAAATTACAGTGAAGGTAAAGCAATGAAAGGCAGAAGCAACTCCTGTCTGAGGGACTTGCAGCTGTTACACATGAACCTGGTGTGACAGCAGAATATGCACAGAAGGCATTCAACTGTGTGTAAAACACACGGGTCAGACACTACAGCAATGCACCAAATTAAGACCCTCTACTTTTATGTAGAACCCAGTGCAAACGTTATCCAGCTGAGTCTGAACACAGCAAGAAAGTTCAGGCATACTATGGACTGACAAGATAAAGATGAAATACATGGCAGCTTAGCAATCATACCCTCTGGCTACAATTGTAATAACTTGCATAAAGACAAACAGGACATAGTGTGGGTCGACACAATGATAAACATGAAATATGTAACTCAGCAATCATAATACCCTCTGGCTGCAACAGTAATAACTTGCATAATGATAAGAGACCGTATGGGCAGATATAAAGATGAATTCCGTAGCCCCACAATTCCAGATGCAACACCCCATATTAAGTGCAAAGCACAGAGACCAGTCAACTTGGGGCTGGTTTCTCCCCTTTTCCACTCCAGATCCTCACCACCACCTCCTCCCACTGGCACAGTTAGAGTTGAGCATAGTGGCCAAGTGAAGACCTCAAGCACCCTATTTATCAAACAGTGCTTTGGGCCCCTGCTAAAGCAGTTGAGACACACTTGAGGTCTGATTTATATACACAAGAGAAAGGCTGGCACAAGTTTACTAACTATGCCCCCCTTTTCCCCAGACTACAACATAATCAGCCAGCTACTCCTTATAAGCAACTTTAAGGCCCTAACAAAGTGTGTTCAGTCTTACTGTGCAATAGTAATAAACATTGCTAGTTTGACCAATGCCAAGGTAGTGGCCCAGTATCACTAAATAAATATTTAAGTCGTCTCAAAACTTAAATATCTACACAACAAAACGTTAGAAAATATCCTGTGTATATTCACTGTAACAAGCTCAAAAATACATGAGATATTTCACACTGACAGTCCCAAAGAAAAGCAACTACATTAAGCCTTGCTATATACCCAAGACACCTAGGAAGAAACTCAGGTCAAGGTAAACATCACGGTGATGATAGACTAGAAAAGACAGTTCTACAGTCCAAGCATCCTATACAAATCATGTAATCATATATTCACTGTAACATCAAATGAGCTAAGCTTTGGTATAGACGGTATACCCTAGAAAACACAGATAAAAGGTAAACAGTTGTGATGACAAACTAGACAAAAAGCTACATTTAAGCCTCACTATAATACGAAGACTGTACACCCTAGAAAGACACCCTAGGAAGAAACACAGGTCAAGGTAAACATCACGGTGATGATAGACTAGAAAAGACAGTTCTACAGTCCAAGCATCTTATACAAATCATGAAGTCATTATATATTCACTGCAACCAAGTCCAAAACCAGATTAGAAACTGTTCTAGTTAATAATCACCACATGTTGAACATCTAGATAGTTACACACATCTTGTCACCATCAATGAATGAGATAGTGCCAGCACAGCTAGTGAATTAATATAAATTTAATATTTAAAAATTCACTAGTAGCTGTGCTGGCAATATTCATTCCCTTATCACACTAATCTTTGAAAATCTACCTTAATTCCAAAGAATTAATCCATTAAAAAAATTCCACTTACCTCCAGAAAAATCAGCAGCAGGGCTACTAAAACAAGCTCTCAGCAGCAGAAGAGAACAGGCAGCTAAAGGGCCAGCAAGCAGGGGAACACACCACCACCCAGTCCACAGCACTTCTCCTCCAGCCAGGGCAAGACTCTAGCAAGCAAGGCAAGCAGCAGGGCTAAGGCAATCCTTCCAGGCAGCAGGGCTTCCAGGCAGCAGGGCTTCCAGGCAGCAGGGCTAGGCAATCCTTCCAGGCAGCAGGCAATCCTTCCAGGCAGCAGGCAATCCTTCCAGGCAGCAGGCAATCCACTGAAGACGTCCAAGCAAGAATTTCAGATCTTAAAGCACCCTTTTACAGTACAGAAGTAAAAGGTAAAAACTGAAGCTGAAGCGCCGCTTTATATGCATAAATTTTCGCGGGCTTTGCAGGGCTTTGACTAGTAACTCTACGTTTTGATTGGCTGCTTGCTGCACGAGCCTCATCTGCAGCAAGCAGCCAATCAACGACAGTCCAAGACGGGAATGTTTTTTTTTCTTTTTTTTTTAATACTCGCTGACGAGCCTGACGTTGCTATTTCCGGACTCCGACAGCAAGAACCGGAGTGCCCTACTGATTTCCGGGCACTCCGGAAAAAAAACGGAGGGGTGGCAACGCTAGCTTTCCCCCCTGTTTTAGACATTGTAGATGATGTATTTTCAGAGTCCGGCCTGTCTCCTAACTCTTTACCACCTGCACCTGTTAAGCCAGACAGATACTACAGGGTTCCAGATTCACATAAATTTCTTTATAAAAACCCTGCTGCTGACCCAGAAACTATTTCTCAGGGTCCCAAAGGGGTCAAGGCCTCCACTGCAAAAAAACCTATCCCCTCTGATAGGGATTCAAGGGCACTGGACAGATGGGGAAAAAGGTTTACACTTCTGCTACCTTGGCTGAGAGGGCTTTAAATTGTCAATTTCATATGCTTAAATATCAGCAATACTTAATGTCACTGCTTAAACAGAAAATAATAACAAATTCTGAATGTGCAGAAAATAAGGAAATGCAGGATTTATTGCATGCTACTGAACAAGTGGGAAGGCATACTTTGCAATGTGGTTTTGATTCTCTGGAGGCCTCTTGCAGGGCCGCTGTTACGGGTTCTGTCATTAGGAGGCATGCTTGGTTAAAGGAACAGAATCTGCCTGATCATGTTAAAGCATGTTAAAGCAAAAGTATTAGATGCTCCATTACAGTATGATACTTTGGTGTTAAAGCAGAGGAGGTGTTGAAGAAAATGGAGGACAAAGCAAAATCTATGCAGACAGTTAAGGACTTCTTACAGGTGCAGCCACCCAGATTTAGCAGGAACTGGCCCACAAAGAATTGGTCCTTTCCAGTGGCAGACAGGCCACAAAGAGGCAGATACAGATGCCCCAGAGGCAGATCCGAGCCCCAAGGCTCATACAGGCCTAAACAATGGGGTGCTTCTACCTCCAAAAGTGGAGAAGACAAATCACAGCTATACAGGAAACAGTCCCAATGACTTTCCTCTGCCAGCACCAAGCACCTATCTTTTGGCAGCCCCTTAGGGGGAAAACTAGCACTTTTTTTTCACAAAATTGGCACATGATCACCCAGGACAAATGGGTCTTGAATATAGTGTCTCAGGGCTACAGGTTCCACTTTCACACCCTGCCAAGGGCAAAAGGCATGCCAGACCTGCCATACAATCAATGGGCAGAGGCACAAAAGCAAGTTTCATCCCTCTTGGACATGAGGGCCATTCAGCGAGTACCACAGCAAGAGCAGGGACAAGGATTTTACTCTAGACTTTCTTGTTACCCAGAAAGGACAATGCCTGGAGACCAATACTGGACCTGTCTATTCTAAACACATTTCTGGAAGTTCCAAAATTCAAAATGTTGACTCTGCAGCAGCTTCTGCCCATGCTGGGCAAGAAGGCTTGGCTTGTAACTTTGGACCTAAAAGAGGCATACGTGCATGTCCCAATCAGGCAATCTTGCAGAAGATACCTCAGATTCATAGCTGGCTCAATGCACTACCAATTCTCTGCACTGCCCTTTGGCTTATCTACTGCGTCCAGGGTCTTCACAAAATGCCTGGCACCAGTAATTGCATTTTGCAGACAAAGAGGAATTCAAATATATCTTTACTTGGACAACTGCCTTATTCAACCAGAGAACAAGGACATTCTACTAAAGCATCTGGCGTTTGTAAAAAGATTACTAATTTGCCTAGGATACACAGTAAAAGCAGAAATAAAAATGTTCGTATGGAGTAAATGCTCTGCTGTATAAGCCAAAAACTAAATAAACCAAAAATACAACCGCAGAGCAAAGCAATGAAGGGGCTCAAAACGCTCAAACAATGTCCCATAAGATAGGTAGCATCAATCCATCAGGCAAAAAAAAAGATCCAACGTTGTCCAAGAATAAAAGCAGGTTTTTATTGCAAAGAAAGGTTAGCGCTTTCGCTAAATAGCTTCTTCAGACCTCTGTACAAACAAATCATCACATAACCTCACTTAAATACATAAAAAAGCGCCAAAATAGCAAGTACTGCTTAAAGGCATATACACCCTTATTAGAACACGAGCCCAAACTAATCCAAGGCTTATATGATCAGTGTCCAAAATATAAAAAATTATAAAAATGCATAATTAATATAGGAACATGAGAACATGTAATAAAATATATATGACAAAGAATGTATATATATGAATAAAAAATTTTTATAAAAATCTTGTATTAAGCACTAACATCTATACAACTAAAAGACAGTGGATCAAGTCCTATCTATATGAATCAAATGGACGTTATTTAATATATTGTGTATATTGTGTTGCGCGATGATCTCTGACACTTCTGTAACCTATCAGCGGTGTCTCAATCTCCTCAACTTTAAAAGTGGGCGCAATGGAACCTTGCCATTGAGTCCCGGTGAAACATCAGCTCTAAACTTAATGATCCAATGTATCTCTCTGGCCTCTGTATAATTCTTGACGTCTCCCCTCCTGTGTGTCCTAGATATTTGTTCCAAGATCCTAAATCTAAAATGGTGCTGTAAGCCATGCTCATGTGTATGTTTGGCAAGTGCATTATGTAGGTGTCCCTTCCTGGTGTGATATACATGTTCACGAATCCTGTCCCTTAGACAGCGATTCGTTTTGCCTACATAGAACGCTGAGCAAGCTACACAGGTAGCTAAGTAAACCACATCCTTAGACATGCAACTGCCACTGATGCGTATAACATATTCACCTGGTGTAGTAGGATACACAAACACTGGATCTGAGAGGATGTAAGAACAAAAGTTACAACTATTGCAGGGTAACATATAATGTTGCTGTACAGGCAACTGTTGATGTATGGTCTTAGGATAACAAAGGAGATTCTTGAGGTTCTTCTTGTTACGATAAATGAACCTCGGTCTGTCCCCACTTATCTCCTTAATTTTGGGGTCTACTGATAAAGCGTGCCAGTGTTTAATAAAGATATCTTTGATGAAACCAATGTCTTTCGTATAAGAAACCGGAAAGACAATCCGTTGGCTATGTCCAGTCATACTGGCAGGGGCACATCCCTCTTGAGTACTAGCTGTATAGTGACCTTCAGCCCTATCAGAAAAATATGGCATAGCTCTGGTGACTCTAAGGTTGGTGATGTCATTCATACCCTCTGCAAGGTCCAATGTACTATAGCCTCGTTCTCTTAATCTAGCCTCCAAATCCATGAGGCCCATGTCATAGACTGAATCACTAGGTGTATACCTAGAAATACGCATAGCTTGTCCACGGACAATGTTCCTGTAAACAAATCCAGGGTGCATGCTATGACGATGTAAAAAGGTGTTCCTATGACAGGACTTGCGATGCAACCCTGTGTTCACCATACCGCCTGGTAGCTTATCAACATAGATATCCAAAAAAGGAATGCGTGTATCAGACCATTCCATGGTAAAATTCAAAAACTCTAAAGTTGCATTAACCTCTCTGAAAAAATGTACTAGCTGTGTGGATGTACCCCTCCAAACCAGGAAGAGGTCATCCACAAAACGCCTATAGAACGGTACATGATCCTGATACATCTGGTTTTGAAAAAGGAACCTATGTTCCCATTCAGCCATGACCAGATTGGCGTAGCTGTTGGCACAAGAAGTGCCCATAGCTACGCCATCTCGCTGAAGGTAAGATTGTCCCTGAAAACAAAATACATTAGAGTCCAATACAGTCTCCAATAAATGAAGGGTTAGATCAATGTCAGAGTCAGACGCTGGCAATATTCTCCTCAAATAAGTGCCAACCATCTCAAGGCCCTCAGCATTGGGTATGACTGTAAAAAGTGATTGGACATCCATTGTGACCCAAAGAATGTCCTCTATGTCAGTGCAGGTGTTGATGTATTGATACAAATCCAACAGGAACTGTTTGGTATCCTTAAGAATGTAAGTATTGCTCTCTACCACTGGTCTTAGTTTACCCTCTACATAAATAGAGAGTGGTTCAGTAGACCACCCTCTACCTGCCACTATTGGTCTCATCGGTGGAGCAGTCGGGTTCTTGTGGATCTTAGGAAGTCCTTGTATCACTGGTAACAAAGGATATGTGACATAGAGAAATTCAAATAATATTTGGTCAATGACCTTATTTGTAAATAGGTCAGTCAACAACGCTTGCACCCTGTGTATAATTCTATCAACCCTGTCCTCTGTAATAGGTACATAGAACTTCTCTTCTCCCAACATATGCACCATGTCATATTGATACCTAGCTGAATCTAAGATGACTATCCCTCCTCCTTTGTCTGCTGGACGTATAGTAATATCACTGTTTGTACACAGCGAGTCCAGCGCTCTTCTTTGTTTAAGAGTAAGGTTGTACTTATATCTATGATGAGGACAATATTGTCCCTTCAACTTATACAAATCATCCTCCACTAGCTTGCTATAGGCTGCAACTAGGGGGTGTATAGGTGGTATAAAGGTACTGGGCTTCCTGTAGGGGTGAGTAGGTATAGTATCCATACCATTAAATTGTATACTCAGTGATAGATTCCTAACAAACAATTTAAAGTCCCTTACCGTTTCTTCATATCTACTATAGGTGGTAGGGATAAAAGTAAGGCCTTTCGAAAGTACTTGTAGTTCATCTAAGTTCAGCACATGGCTAGATAAATTAAATATTAAGTCAGTTGTTTCCCCTCCCACATCTTCTTGATGTTCCGGTTGGGCTGTCTGTCCGGAGACATCTTCCTTTTCTGACGCCCCCTGCTGATGGAACGCGTCCTCACCTCCTTGGTGAAGGACCGGATGGGGAAAGGGTGCTTACTATTAAAAGAATGTGTAGAAATTGGTGCATTGCCATTGCCAATATCAGCAAAATTGGTAATGTTGGCCATAGTTGTATTGGTAGTTTTCCTCCTAACCACAGGTTCAAGATGAACGACCTGTGTCCTATCTGGAGCATTAGTGTGTGCACTTACTGCATCATTGCTAACAGAGGCTACATCACCAATGATTGAATTGTTAACAACATCAATCGATTCATCAGCAATTACATTACTAACAGTAGCCAAAGATCTAGCATCAGGTGTAACAACATTATCAGAACCAATTGCCTTCCCTGCCGAAGGTACATAGTTATGTCCATTAACAGTCTCTGTAGAGAGGCGACTAGTAGTTGCACTGTTCCTGGGCCACATAAAAATCTGGCCCATTTTAAAGTCATTACTGTTCCTCTGAAGCTTAGCCCTCTTCTGGTTGAGGATACGTCGCTCATATTGTAGAACATTGTCTAACAACAAATTAAAAGCATTGTCCACTGCTGAGGCAGGAAACTTAGTGTAAATTGCTGACTGTTGACTCTGTATGTCCTGCCTCAACGCATCTTCTATAGGATTAAAAAACCTATTCATTAACCTCATGTAGTTGAGGCTTACCTCGATGTTTAACTGCTGCCATTCGAAGAGTAGTTCAGGATAAAGAGTGGCCGTGGTCGGCATCTTGAGGACTCTAAGACCCCTAGGAACAAGTCGACGCTGAATGCAGACCTCGAAGTGCTGCCGTTGCGTCTGCATACGCTTCAGTTTAAATAAATCAAACTCCAGTTTCTCGACAGCTAACTGCAGCTCTTCTCTGTTGAATATCGCTCTGTCAATTGTATCTGGTTGATCCTCCTGTTCTCCAAACGTATCCAAGGGATTGTGCTCCGCTCGCAAACAGTCGACCATCCGATCAGATACAGGACGTGACATCACCGGTGCTTCCTGGCAGTTGCGTATGGTGTAAGGTAACTCAATCTGTTGCTGTGCCCCTTCCATCATGCCTCCAAACAAATCAAATAAGCCAAAAAGTAAAAGCAGAAATAAAAATGTTCGTATGGAGTAAATGCTCTGCTGTATAAGCCAAAAACTAAATAAACCAAAAATACAACCGCAGAGCAAAGCAATGAAGGGGCTCAAAACGCTCAAACAATGTCCCATAAGATTTTGCATCAAGAAGATGTGGGAGGGGAAACAACTGACTTAATATTTAATTTATCTAGCCATGTGCTGAACTTAGATGAACTACAAGTACTTTCGAAAGGCCTTACTTTTATCCCTACCACCTATAGTAGATATGAAGAAATGGTAAGGGACTTTAAATTGTTTGTTAGGAATCTATCACTGAGTATACAATTTAATGGTATGGATACTATACCTACTCACCCCTACAGGAAGCCCAGTACCTTTATACCACCTATACACCCCCTAGTTGCAGCCTATAGCAAGCTAGTGGAGGATGATTTGTATAAGTTGAAGGGACAATATTGTCCTCATCATAGATATAAGTACAACCTTACTTTTAAACAAAGAAGAGCGCTGGACTTGCTGTGTACAAACAGTGATATTACTATACGTCCAGCAGACAAAGGAGGAGGGATAGTCATCTTAGATTCAGCTAGGTATCAATATGACATGGTGCATATGTTGGGAGAAGAGAAGTTCTATGTACCTATTACAGAGGACAGGGTTGATAGAATTATACACAGGGTGCAAGCGTTGTTGACTGACCTATTTACAAATAAGGTCATTGACCAAATATTATTTGAATTTCTCTATGTCACATATCCTTTGTTACCAGTGATACAAGGACTTCCTAAGATCCACAAGAACCCGACTGCTCCACCGATGAGACCAATAGTGGCAGGTAGAGGGTGGTCTACTGAACCACTCTCTATTTATGTAGAGGGTAAACTAAGACCAGTGGTAGAGAGCAATACTTACATTCTTAAGGATACCAAACAGTTCCTGTTGGATTTGTATCAATGCATCAACACCTGCACTGACATAGAGGACATTCTTTGGGTCACAATGGATGTCCAATCACTTTTTACAGTCATACCCAATGCTGAGGGCCTTGAGATGGTTGGCACTTATTTGAGGAGAATATTGCCAGCGTCTGACTCTGACATTGATCTAACCCTTCATTTATTGGAGACTGTATTGGACTCTAATGTATTTTGTTTTCAGGGACAATCTTACCTTCAGCGAGATGGCGTAGCTATGGGCACTTCTTGTGCCAACAGCTACGCCAATCTGGTCATGGCTGAATGGGAACATAGGTTCCTTTTTCAAAACCAGATGTATCAGGATCATGTACCGTTCTATAGGCGTTTTGTGGATGACCTCTTCCTGGTTTGGAGGGGTACATCCACACAGCTAGTACATTTTTTCAGAGAGGTTAATGCAACTTTAGAGTTTTTGAATTTTACCATGGAATGGTCTGATACACGCATTCCTTTTTTGGATATCTATGTTGATAAGCTACCAGGCGGTATGGTGAACACAGGGTTGCATCGCAAGTCCTGTCATAGGAACACCTTTTTACATCGTCATAGCATGCACCCTGGATTTGTTTACAGGAACATTGTCCGTGGACAAGCTATGCGTATTTCTAGGTATACACCTAGTGATTCAGTCTATGACATGGGCCTTATGGATTTGGAGGCTAGATTAAGAGAACGAGGCTATAGTACATTGGACCTTGCAGAGGGTATGAATGACATCACCAACCTTAGAGTCACCAGAGCTATGCCATATTTTTCTGATAGGGCTGAAGGTCACTATACAGCTAGTACTCAAGAGGGATGTGCCCCTGCCAGTATGACTGGACATAGCCAACGGATTGTCTTTCCGGTTTCTTATACGAAAGACATTGGTTTCATCAAAGATATCTTTATTAAACACTGGCACGTTTTATCAGTAGACCCCAAAATTAAGGAGATAAGTGGGGACAGACCGAGGTTCATTTATCGTAACAAGAAGAACCTCAAGAATCTCCTTTGTTATCCTAAGACCATACATCAACAGTTGCCTGTACAGCAACATTATATGTTACCCTGCAATAGTTGTAACTTTTGTTCTTACATCCTCTCAGATCCAGTGTTTGTGTATCCTACTACACCAGGTGAATATGTTATACGCATCAGTGGCAGTTGCATGTCTAAGGATGTGGTTTACTTAGCTACCTGTGTAGCTTGCTCAGCGTTCTATGTAGGCAAAATGAATCGCTGTCTAAGGGACAGGATTCGTGAACATGTATATCACACCAGGAAGGGACACCTACATAATGCACTTGACAAACATACACATGAGCATGGCTTACAGCACCATTTTAGATTTAGGATCTTGGAACAAATATCTAGGACACACAGGAGGGGAGACGTCAAAAATTATACAGAGGCCAGAGAGATACATTGGATCATTAAGTTTAGAGCTGATGTTTCACCGGGACTCAATGGCAAGGTTCCACTGTGCCCACTTTTAAAGTTGAGGAGATTGAGACACCGCTGATAGGTTACAGAAGTGTCAGAGATCATCGCGCAACACAATATACACAATATATTAAATAACGTCCATTTGATTCATATAGATAGGACTTGATCCACTGTCTTTTAGTTGTATAGATGTTAGTGCTTAATACAAGATTTTTATAAAAATTTTTTATTCATATATATACATTCTTTGTCATATATATTTTATTACATGTTCTCATGTTCCTATATTAATCATGCATTTTTTATAATTTTTTATATTTTGGACACTGATCATATAAGCCTTGGATTAGTTTGGGCTCGTGTTCTAATAAGGGTGTATATGCCTTTAAGCAGTACTTGCTATTTTGGCGCTTTTTTATGTATTTAAGTAAGGTTATGTGATGATTTGTTTGTACAGAGGTCTGAAGAAGCTATTTAGCGAAAGCGCTAACCTTTCTTTGCAATAAAAACCTGCTTTTATTCTTGGACAACGTTGGATCTTTTTTTTGCCTGATGGATTGATGCTACCTATCTTATGGGACATTGTTTGAGCGTTTTGAGCCCCTTCATTGCTTTGCTCTGCGGTTGTATTTTTGGTTTATTTAGGATACACAGTAAACAAAAATAAATCAAAACTAGTACCCTCTCAAGAGATAATATTCCTGGCTGCAAGCTTAAATACAACTGCCCAGATGGCTTATCTCACGCCAGACAAACAAAGGCAACTGACTTCAAAATGTTGGCAACAAAGACCCAGTTATCTGCAAGAAAAATTCTGCAGGCTTTGGGCTTCATGGCATCTTGCATCCTGCTAATTCCATATGCCAGACTGCATATGAGGAAACTACAATGGTATCTAAAATGTGTTTGGACTCAACATTGCCACAGCCTGGAAACATTAATTACCCTCATTCTCTGCCTGCAACAGGAGTTTCGATGGTGGGCACAGACCTGTCACCACAACAAGGGACAGCCATTCACTTTACCCACAGCCAGGCAGACACTAACAATGGATGCATCAGATTATGCCTGGGGGGCCCACATGGCAGAAAAATGTATTCAGGGCACATGGCCTGCAAGCCAGATGCATCTTCATATCAATCAAAAAGAGATGCTAGCTGTTCAAAATGCCCTGACAGCTTTCAAGGATCTACTTCATCCAGGACAACTACTGATAAAGACGGACAATACTACAGTCATGTGGTACATAAACAAGCAGGGAGGCACACATTCCTACCCCCTCTGCAGACAAGCCATGACTTTGTGGGACACAGCATTGACTTATCAAGTTCACCTGCAAGCACAATTCCTGCCAGGAAAGATAAATACTCTGGCAGACAAACTAAGCAGAAACCTCATGGATCCCCATGAGTGGAAACTGGATCCACAAGTCTTCAGCATGATAACAAGGAAATGGGGATGCCCAGACATAGATCTGTTTGCCTACCCTCACAACTGCCAACTACAGAGATTCTGCACAAGGACTTATTACAAACAAGCATGGAAAGTGGATGTCTTATCCTTCATCCTGAAAAACCTAACAGTATATGCCTTTCCTCCACTGCCTCTCCTCCCCAAGATACTCCTAAAGGTCAGAGAAGAGAAGCCAAAAATGATACTGGCCATGCCAGCACTGGTACCCAATCCTAAAGAACTTGTCTCAAGGTCCAGCCTGGACATTGCCTTAAATTCCTCACTTACTGACCCAACAAAACAATCAGATCCTGCACAGCCAACTCAGAACCTTAAATCTGGCAGCATGGCAGATAATGTAGCCATTCAGAACACTCATAGGTTCATAGGTTCATACTAGGGTATCTGCCCTAGGGCATTTATAAGCCTAGCCAGAGTGTGTTTGGCTTTTGCCATCCATTTTAAATTAATTTTGCTATGCCCTTTTTCGAGGTTGGTATACTGTGCTTCTGTCTAACAGTGACACAGAAGTGATACCCGGGGTATACCTACGATCTCCCATCCACTCATCAAGATTCCTCTTGAAGAGAGTCAATGAGGGACTCTGCCTAACCTGGACTGGGATTTTATTCCAGAGTGAAGGGAGCCTCTGGGTTATGAATCTGTCCCTCCAGCATGTCCTATTTATTTCAATGCTGAGGTTCAAGTCTCTCGAGCGCGTAGCTCGATGGGATTTGGATGTTCTGAGGTGCAGCATGTCCATTAATTCCGGATTGGACATGGCTTTATACGTCAGGCACAGATCACCTCTGAGCAGGCGGTGTGCCACTGAGTAGAGCTGGAGTTTCTTTAACTGGGCAGCATATGGCATCTGTTTGAGCCCTTTGATCCTCTTGATGAGGTACTTTTGGGGTCTTTCCAGTTGCTTCAGGTGTCTGGTAAGGTACATCCCAAAAGGGGCATTGTACTCAATTATGGGCCTGATGAGGGATGAGTAAAGAGGCACGATGACCTCCCCTGATCTAGATGTGAATCTCTTCATGATTAGGTGGGCTATATAAAATGTTTTTCTAACCACTTTGGCCACGTGGTTGTCAAATGAGAGATTGCTATCAACTTGGGTCCCCAGGTCCCTAATTACTTCTTCTGTACTTAATGGATTACCACCTATGTGGTAATTTGTAGGCACTTTGTTTTTGCCAAAGGGGATGACTATACACTTTTTGGCATTTAGCTTGAGGCCGTGGCTCTGGCACCAGTTGTCTGTTTCTATGAGGCCCTTTTGGAGGATGCTTGTGTCGGCTTGAGAGTCGATTATGGTGCCCAGTTTGCAGTCATGTGTGAACTTGGTCAGCCACAGTCCTTCTGTGTTGGCCTGTACCTCCGAGAAATATATACCGAACAAGAGAGGTCCCAGGACTGAGCCTTGTGGGACACCACTTGTAACTGGTTTGGAGTCTGACATGGCTCCAGCAATTCTAACCATGTGGGTTCTGTCCTTGAGCCAGTTTACAACCCATCTAGTGACATAGGGGTTTATATTTAAGCTGGTGAGCTTATCTATAATGCCCGAGTGGGGTATGGTATTGAAGGCTTTTGCGAGGTCCAGGTAGGCTGTGTGGACCACCTTCCCCTCGTCAATGGCCTTGGTGACTGTTTCAAAGAAATTGACCAGGTTTAAGAGGCAGGATCTGCCCTTAACAAAGCCGAACTGGGTAGGATCCAGTGTCTGTAGGTCCCCAATATCTTTATTTCTGAGGTCCATGATGACCCTTTCCATAGCTTTGCAGACCAAGCTAGTCAGGCTTATGGGGCGATAGTTTCCAGGATCCGTTGAGGCACCACCTTTGTGGAGAGGGACCACTGTTGCTGTACGCCACTCTTCGGGTACATATCCTATAGTAAGGCTGAGACTGAACAGTAGTTTTATGTTTGGGTTTAGCTCTTCTTAGAGTTCATGTAGGATGCAGCCCGGGACACCGTCTGGTCCCATTGATGCTGTGTTTTTTGCTTTGGAGAGGGCGGCTCTTACCTGAGCATCTGAGATGTCGGAGGGGCAGCACTCTGCTGGGATATATATTTGCCCTTTTGGTGGGGTGGGGGGGAAGAAGTTTGCGCTGAACCTGTCAGCTAGGATGCTGGCAATGTCTGTGCCCAAAGCTGTGATGGATTTTATTTTGGAGGCCAGGAGGCCAGGTACCAGAAAATCTTATACAGAAAAATGGAAGAGATTCTGTGCTTGGAACCAGGCACAAGGAATTGATACGTTTGTTGCAAACATTCCTCAGATTTTACAATACTTAACTGAGATGCTGGACAGAGCCCTATCCTTTTCATCAATTAAGATCCATGCCTCTTCCATTTCAGCCCATTACAATACGGAACCACCTATCTTTTCTCATTCTTTAATAAGGCAGTACCTCAGAGGGGCCAAAAACATAAGACCTCCAAGGAGAGCACCAATACCTGCATGGGACCTCAATTATGTCTTGGAAAAACTCACACTGCCTCCTTTTGAGCCAGCCTCAACAGCTGATATAAAATTCTTATCCTGGAAAACATCTCTGCTCCTAGCAATAACCTCTGCAAGATGAGTCTCGGAGTTACAGGCACTCATGGCTGTGGAACCTTTTATCATTTTCCATCCAGACAGGGTTTCTCTGAGGACAAACCCGACATTTATGCCTAAGGTGGTGTCCAGTGTGGCCCTTAACCAAACCATTCACTTGCCTACCTTTTATCCAAACCCACAGAACAAGGGTGAGAGTGAGAGACTTCTGCATTCTTTGGACATACACAGACAGCTACGCTTCTACTTGGGCAGAACTAAAGCTTTCAGAAAGACTGAGCAACATTTAGTGACATATGCTGCAGGATCACAAGGAAAGGCTATCTCAACACAGACTATTTCAAAATGGATAGGCCATTGCATTCGTTTCTGCTATTCACAACATGGCAAATCAGTGCCTAAGGACATTAGGCCACATTCAACCAGAGCAGCAGCCTTCCTCAGAGGAGTACCAACCAAAGACATCTTAGAGGCTGCAACTTGGAGTTCAGTGCACACCTTCACAAAGCACTACCACTTACCTCTCTACTCTAAATCCAGAGCAGGTTTTGCCACTGCAGTTCTGCAAGGCCTCATAGCCTCTCCTAATCCTATTTAGCCCCAGCCACCCATCCTCAGCTTTGGGATTCAACCCAAGAGTAATGACTGCAACAGTGAAACACGATGAACATAGTACAGTTGTGTACCTACCATAAATGTAGATGTTCAAGTATATTCACTGTTGCAGTCCAGGTTACCTTCCCACCATCCCCCTTTCTTTTGCTGGGTCTTATCTGTACTTCTCTATTCTATACAACCTATGTGGTGTATTTGCTTGTAGATGAAGGAAATGATCACCTTAGTGCATGCATGTTTATTGGCATAATTTTTAGCCTACCCTTTTGGGGGCACCTGACATCTGGGGCAAGAAAAACTGAAGAAAATGGCATCGACTACATCTTTTATACCCCTGGCGCACTGACGTCAGGGAAGAGGCAACAGCAACCGACGCCGGACCAAGACTTTGGAATTCAGGCCGACTGTGGGTAGCCTGCCAGCAGGATAACCCAAGAGTAATGACTGCAACAGTGAATACACTCGAACATCTACATTTATGGTAGGTACACAACTGTACTTTCTGCTGAGTCAGCGTAGCAGGAGCATTCGTTATGAATGGAGAATACTATATAATTTCATCAGTGGCACCCATTTGTTTCCACTTATATGTATTATTAGCATTGATATTTTGCAATAACACAGGTCTTGTATGAACTGACCGTTCGCTCATGTCTGCTAGAACGTCTTACTGTAACACATCAGTAGCTTTAGTGGTGTTAATTGTACCGTGCCAGATTTTTCAGTTATGGTCATTGAAATTGCTTTATCAGCATAGGCAGTATGATTAGATACTAACTTGTTTTCAGGGCTGTATGGTTTAATGTTGCTCCTTGTTTAGCTTTATAATGTGTTTAATGCATCTCCTCTAAACATTCCTGTGTCTATTTTTAGTACCTCTTTTATGCAAGGATATGATAGGGGTTCACACCTGTGGTTAGTTGGGCAAGCAGCAGCTCAATTCAGTCATATTTTTGGACCAGTATAGCATTGTATTAGTGCTTTATAAACAGTGAAACACCTCCTCCATATGTTTTATTCAGAGCTGAGGGGGGATCAAAATGTATGAAAGGCACTGTAGACTTTAATAGCCAGAGTGATTACTACGGTTCTGAACTATGTTTCTGTGACTGCATATATGTGTGAATTCTCTAGGGTAAGGAGTGCTTCCAGGTAATAATTTTATTTATATTTGAACTACTAGCATTGAGAAGCAGCACCTTTAGGTATTTCTGACTGATTTTTATTATGTTGGCGGGCTTAACTTGGCATATCCTAAAAAAAGGCACTATGGTGACAAAGTTTTTGTTAATATTCAGAAGCCGAGTGGTGATAAGTGCAAACCATCTCTTGAAAAGCATAGTGGCTTGTCGGTTATGTCTACCCAAGCTGTCAGAGATTGAATCCCCTTGTTGTGACACCAGAAACTAAGCCATTTGTTGAAGTAGGTCATTTTTGCTGGTCCTGTCGTATAATCATTGCTGAAGGTAGGATTCGACTCAAGGCTAGATTCATACCTAGGGACACATGTATTCAGAGAGCTCCATGTCCCTCTTCATATAGTCCAGTGAGGTATCATGGACTATGACCGTCATACTTGTTCTTGTGTTTTAAAGCCACAAGTGCGTGTGTGTGTATCTGAATGCAAGCAAGGGGCAAGTGTGTGTGTGAATGCAAGCAAGGGGCAAGTGTGTGTGTGTGTGTGTGTGTGTGTGTGTGTGTGTGTGTGTGTGTGTGTGTGTGTGTGTGTGTGAGAGAATGCAAGCAAGGGGCAAGTGTGTGTGAGAATGCAAGCAAGGGGCAAGTGTGTGTGTGCGTGAATGCAAGCAAGGGGCAAGTGTGTGTGTGTGTGCGTGAATGAAAGCAAGGGGCAAGTGTGTGTGTGTGTGTGTGTGTGTGTGTGTGTGTGTGTGTGTGTGTGCGTGAATGTAAGCTAGGGGCAAGTGTGTGTGTGTGTGTGTGTGTGTGTGTGTGTGTGTGTGTGTGTGTGTGTGTGTGTGTGAAAATGCAAGCAAGGGGCAAGTGTTTGTGTGCGTGAATGCAAGCAAGGGGCAAGTGTGTGTGTGTGTGTGTGTGTGTGTGTGTGTGTGTGTGTGTGTGTGTGTGTGAATGAAAGCACAGGGTGAGTGAGTGTGTGTGTGTGTGTGTGTGTGTGTGTGTGTGTGTGTGTGCATGAATGCAAGCTAGGGGTGTGTGTGCGTGAATGCAAGCAAGGGGTAAGTGTGTGTGTGTGTGTGTGTGTGTGTGTGTGTGTGAATGCAAGCAAGGGGCAAGTGTGTGTGTGTGTGTGTGTGTGTGTGTGTGTGTGTGTGTGTGTGTGTGTGTGTGTGTGTGTGTGTGTGTGTGTGTGTGTGTGAATGCAAGCAAGGGGCAAGTGTGTGTGTGTGTGTGAAAGCAAGCAAGGGGCAAGTGTGTGTGTGTGTGTGAATGCAAGGGGCAAGTGTGTGTGTGTGTGTGTGTGTGTGTGTGTGTGTGTGTATGAATACAAGCAAGGGGCAAGTGTGTGTGTGTGAATGCAAGCAAGGGGCAAGTGTGTGTGTGTGTGTGTGTGAGAATGCAAGCAAGGGGCAAGTGTGTGTGTGTGTGTGTGTGTGTGTGTGTGTGTATGAATGCTTACTAAGCTGGGCATTAATCCCTACGTCACTTGATGTGTTGCCAACTGACTTACTGACAGAACCCACGCTGTAAAAGTAGCCCACTCCAAATCCAGCTTCTGACAAGTCAGAGTACCTCAGGGGTCAGTCCTAGGACCGCTCTTGTTTGGCATCTACTTCTCTGAAGTACAGGCCAACACTAAGGGATTCTGGCTAACAAAGTTCACAGATGACTGCAAACTGGCAGCCATTATTGAATCCCCAAATGTTGTGGATACTCTAGAAAAGGGCCTTACTGAAACAGATGCTTGGTACCAGAGCCATGGGCTCAAGCTCAGTGCCAAGAAATGTATAGTTATCCCCTTTGGGGAAAAACATGTACCCAGAAGGGACATGCTACACTTAAAGAAATCAACAAACGAAAAACCAAATAGCTAATCTAAAAATAAAAATACCAGGCAGCAGCAACCAGATGAAAAACAGCACGGACTGTTTATTCCAGATATTCAAAGTGAGCGCTTTCGGTTGCAATAATATACAGACTTCCTCAGACAAAATACAGAATACAAAATGCAAAGCCCCAGCATTACACTGGGCTTAAATACTAATTCAATCCACTTCAGCTGACTCAAACAATTAGCAAATTAACAGATTGACAAATTAACAAGTACATAGAGCTTTACATAATTAAGATTACCACTACACATTTCATTATATAAATATATAACTAAATAAAAACATTAGTATAATATCAGATAAAATAGGATAAAACACATTGATTTAAATTAAATATATGATGTTTACAAGCCACTCAACATGCATGTAAGTATAAATATATATGTATATGTATACTATACTTATATTTAGATTTAAATGTGGATATAATTATAAGAAACCACCAACCATATAATTTAATAACCATACAAAGAAGGCATTGTTGCCTACTAATTTATCTACGTAAGGCTTTTAATTTTAAAATACACTTAATAGAGGCAACATCATTTAGCCCTGGTGGAAACTGTGCAGATGTTCTAACTTGCCAGAACAGCTCCTGCTCTTCTAAATGGAGCTGCCAGGGCCTGCCTCTAATATCAGTATTTACCTGATGGATAATAGAAAATAGGAAACTGTGTTCTGGATATTCAAGAATATGCCTAGCTAATGCGTTTGTCAAGTCATTCCTTCCTATGGCATATAAATGTTCATAAATTCGCTTTCTCAGTTTCCTCTCTGTTTTGCCAATGTAAAAGGAAGGACATTTTTCACAAACAGTGACATAAACTACCCCACTTGACTCACAGTTAAACTTTCCTTGGATGGAAATATTTAATTTATTAATATTAATTTTACTACAAGCTACAACATATTTACACTGGCTACACATTCCACATTTTCTCATCCCAAATATTTTTTGTTTACTAGAATCTCTACTTTTTTCCACAATTGCCTTTAAGTTGGGACCCCTTCTATATGCAAAAGTTGGATGCGTGCCCAAAGTTTTAGCTAATGCTCTATCTTCCAAAATTATATTCCAATTTTTAGTCAATATATCCCTAATCGCTGGAAGTCAATGCTATTATGTGAACAAAAAAGTAATATTGTTTGATACCAAATCATTATTATTATTTGTACCCAACTTAGTCAACCTATCCAATAATCCACCTCCCAACAAAGGCTTAAAGTGACCACTTTGTCTTTTGGTCTGCACTTCCTCTTGTAACTGTTTTATTAGATTATATGGATAGCCTCTACACAGGAACATTTTGCCTATATTATCACATTCTCTAAAAAAGTCAGCCTCCTCTGATATCATCCTGGCAGCCCTAACAAGCTGTCCTTTAACCACACTTCTTTTTTGATGGATAGGGTGACAGCTTGAAAAGTGAAGGTAACTATTAGAATGAGTTGGTTTTCTATGGATAAAAGATTTAAACTTGTTGTTAACCCTATCTTTAGATATAGTTACATCTAAGAAATGCATTTCTTCCATAGTCATAGAGTATGTAAACTCCAAAAAGTCAGTCATCATTGAAATGCTGTCTATGAAGTCAGAAATCCCAATCCCTCAGAGCTAAATGCTCCAGGGATCTAAACCTTGTCATCACAATAAACAAATGCTGGAGGAATAGGTTCCTGACTCAGAGACTGCCCAGACTCTGGAATAGACTTGCCCATACATGTCAAGCAGACCGCCTCTTTGGCCCTCTTCAAACGGAACATTGACGATTGGATGGGAGAAAGAAATTAAACCCGGGGATCACATCTCTCACCCTGCTAGACTGGGGTCCAGGGTAGAAAATAGTGTGGAAGTAATAGCCAGGGAATTGTTATGGCTAGGCTTGTATAAGCCCTAGGGCCGATAGCCTAGTACCAACCTATGAACCTATAGTTAACAGACTGCTATCAGAAGGAAGACGCCCTTGGGTCATTTTAGCTGTTGCCAAACAAACTTTGTGTCTGTGTGATAAGGGGCAAGTGTGTGCGCATCTGTGTGATAAGGGCAAGTCTGTGCACATTTGTGTGATAAAGGGCACTCTGCCAGTATCTGCTGAATTTTACAAAACCACTTTTATCTCTAAAGCTGTCCCAGCACAATCTGGTAGTTAGATGTAACTTTAAATACACTATACTTGTATGTTCTTCATATACTGAATTGATAAAGTCTGTTTTGTGATTTATGATTTAGTGTTGAATTGTCACTTAATTCCATTAGGTACTGGTGTGCCTTTGCTGAGTAATTTTTTCCCTGTGGTTGTGGAACTGTGTAGTTATAAAGACAGGAAGAATTTGATTGTTCCCAGGTGGTGTGGGCAAGGTTGCTTAACCCTCCCTCAAAACCATAACACCTTTAGTTTTGCAGCCATGTTTGGATGGATTTGGATCAGAGTGATTGCAGTTTATAGGTCTCCCTTTTGCTGGGATTTATGTAAGACCCCTAAAGTGGGAAGGATGAAAGTTTAAAAATAAAACATCCTTCATGAAAGGTCTGAGGTGGAAGATTGTGTATGTGGTTATGCTGATAAGAACTGGAAATTCCTGTGTTAACACTAATGTACAGTAGACAGTTTATTGGACTGTGCTGTAGAAGCTGAATCTGTGGACAGGTTTACTGGGCTGTGTAAAGTAGGGCTCACTAGTGTTGGATTAAAGTACTTAAATAATGTTGTAGGTGGAAAGCTGTTCAATGGGTGCATTTCATGTACAATTTGAATGGAGCGGCTTGATGTGTAAGATCTGTATAGGCATGTGTTTCTGTTTCTGATGGCTGCACAGCCAAAGTACATAATTACTCGTGCATTCCTCGGACAAAAGCCTGGGGTCATTCTTGGTGTTGCCAAACAAACTTGTGGTTATGTGTGTGAAAGGGTGAGTGTGTGAGTTGAGTGAGTGTGGTTTGTGAGTTGAGTGAGTGTGGTGTGTGAGTTGAGTGAGTGTGGGGGGTGAGTGAGTGCGCGAGTTGAGTGAGTGTGGGGGGTTTAGTGAGGGTGGGTGAGTGAGTGAGTGTGGTGTGTGGGTGGGTGAGTGTGTGTGGTGAGCGAGTGTGGTGAGTGAGCGAGTGTGGTGGGTGAGCGAGTGTGGTGAGTGAGCGAGTGTGGTGAGTGGGTGAGTATGGTGAGTGGTTGAGTGGGTGAGTGTGGTGAGTGGGGTGAGTGAGTAGGGTGGGTGGTGAGTGAGTGTAGTGAGTGACTGTAGGTGGGTGGTGAGTGAGTGTAGGTGGGTGGTGAGTGAGGGTGGTGAGTGAGTGAGTGTAGTGAGTGGGTGTGGGTGGTGAATGTGGGTGGGTGAGTGAGTGAGTGTGGGTGGGTGAGTGTGGTGGGTGAGTGAGCGGTTGAGTGTGGGTGAGTGGTTGAGTGTGGGTGAGTGAGTTGGTGTGGGTGAGCGAGTTGGTGTGGGTGAGCGAGTTGGTGTGGGTGAGTGAGTGGTTGAGTGTGGGTGGGTGAGTTGAATGTGGGTGTGTGAGTTGAATGTTGTTGAATGAGTGAGGGTGGTGAGTGAGTGAAGGTGGGTGAGTGAGTGTGGTGAGTGTGTTGGGTGATGAGTGAGTGTGGGTGAGTGAATGTGGGTGAGTGAGTGAAGTGTGGTGGGTGAGGGTGAGTGTGGTGAGTGAGTGTGGTGAGTGAGTGTGGGTGGGTGAGTGAGTTGAATGTGGATGAGTGAGTGTGGTGCGGGTGGTGGGTGGTGAGTGAGTGTGGGTGAGTGAATGTGGGTAAGTGAGGTGTGGTGGATGAGGGTGAGTGTGTTGAGTGAGTGTGGTGAGTGTGGGTGGTGAGTGAGTGTGGATGAGTGAGTTGAGTGTGGGTGAGCGTGAGTGAGGTGGGTGGTGAGTGAGGTGGGTGGTGAGTGGTGGGTGGTGAGTGGTGAGTGAGTGTGAGTGAGTGAGTTGAGTGTGGGTGAGTGTGGTGAAGTGAGTGGATGAGTGTGGTGAGGTGAGTGGGTGAGTGTGGGTGAGTGGGTGAGTGAGTGTGGGTGAATGAGTGAGTGTGGGTGAGTCTCATTTTTGGATGTAATTTCTAAATTTTGTAAACTTTGTTTTTGTATTGTCATATTGCTTTACATTGCCCTACCGATATATGACAAAGTACAGGCAGAAGCACAGTAACAGCTGCAAAAACTAAAACCATAAATTTGCAATAACCATGCGTTTACATTAATTGCATGTTTTTACATAAGAAGCAGATGTCTGTCACAATTAATCGACAACACTACATCAGATTACAAGAAGCATGCTATACCGTAATTTTTTAAATTATGTCTTAAAAAAGCATGTTGGTGCTGTCGTGCAAGTCTGTGAAATATTTCATGTTTATAGTGTGTCATTTGTTAGCTATTTAATCAAACGGGAAGGAAAAATAAGTGGGAGTTTGATGCTTTGCAAAACGTGATTATTCCCAGTGCTATGTAGCTTGGTTCTAAATTTGACAGGAGGAGTGCAACAAAAAAAGTGTCCCACTGTAAGGAGGGAAAGGCTGACAAGAAAACAGTACATTACTCTGGTCACCTGCTGTGAGCTGTCAATCACATGCAGATAATGGGTCAAATTACCCTTAGCTCTTGGACAGCTAGGGAAGGTAGGTGTGAAGTGGGAAGGGAGATGCCTTGAAGAACTAGATTTCAGCCTTCACAAAAGAAAGCAAGTTAGCATTTCTAAGAAACAAAAGCAATAAAATGCACTTTTCAGTTCTGTTCTGTAGCATTTGCACTGCTTGTGTTTGAAGTAGTCATTGAAAAAGGATAACATTTTAACCAAAAGTAGGGGACTTTAAGACAGCAGTGAATGCCTGTTAAGTCAATGAAGTGACAGCAGCTTAAAGGAAAACGTGGCAGATCTGATGAGGTTTTTGGAGACAAACAGTGCATTCTGGGATACTTAGAGGCAGAGTAAACAGTCTGAATTATTTCAAAATGCCAGCCCCCATGTGGTCAGAGTCAGAAATTGCATATAAAAATATCTAAAAAGCTTTAAATAGTCACAGAGTGCTGTTAAAATGTAGGAAACACCAAACCATGATGAAATAAATATGTTTTTTGAGTCTGAGGGTGTGGTTGTCCTTTAAGAAGACTTCAAATCCATCACAGTAAGCATCAGAGTAACAGCACAGTGTAGCACCATTAAAATTAATTTTTCACTTTTGTCTTTCAGAAACTGATGGAAGTGCTCTTTCTATCTGCCTTTGATGTCCTGTGGATTGGTGAACAGATTGTTGCTAGCATTATAAATGGTGTCTTACAACTGTCTTTATCTTACTGTCTTTGCCTTGCAACCTGAGAGTTTTTATTGTGTCATTTGCTGTGTTCTTTGACACCTTTTTCTTTGCCACTGTGACTTCTCTTTTAGCGTTTTTGTTAGCCAACCAGGTCTTTCTCTTCTATTCCTCATTTCTTCCTGTACTCCTTTTTTTCTTTTGATAACTTCTGTTTTTCTACATTCCACCACCAGTTTTCCTTATATACTTTATTTCCATTCTTGGCTCAGCTGCATATCTGCTCTACAATCTTCAGACCCATACCTCTCAACCATACCAAATTCCTTGGAATTTACCAATTTTGAGGTCCAAATAATGGGGTGCCACGAATTCCCGAGTGGCCCCCCTTAATTCCCTTTTTTTTCAAACTTTTTATTTTAAGTTGCTGCTGACATCATCACATGCAGGGTGTGCGCTATGATGTCAGCTTTGTGAGGGAGATTGTCGGAATAGGGCTCACCCAGCTTGGACTGTTTTTGTTAGAGTTTGTTTTTACCTTTTTTTTTTACGTACTTTGAACTATGTTCATAGTGGGACTCAGTCTTGTTCATTGATTGATTGAATGAAAGCATTTGCACTTTGCAGCAGCCACACAGCTCATACTAGCAAGTGGAGTGGAGTTGCAGTAATAGCAGAACTGAATTGCTCCAGAATCTAATGAATTTATTATGTGTCACAACATTTAGAGGGTTGTGTTAAGAAGTGCCTATGTCACTTCTGTCAGCGGAAGGTAACTATTATCTGAAAGTAGCATCTTCGCTTTTCTGAGAACATAAGCACTTGTAAACCAGAGAGATCTGATTACTACTTTCTCACAGACATTGCACATCATAATGATTGTGCTATATAAGTGTAAAGTTTCTGATTTCTTTGATCACATTTCACTGGTTAATCAACGCTTGTATACTACCAGACATGACAACCTTGTATTGCATTTCATTCTTTTGCTTTAAGAGTATTTAGCAAATAAGTAAGAGAACAGATGTTTGCTACTGGTTGGTACTGGTTTGATAGCATGTAAATTATGCAAGCATGGAACTTACTGACTCTTCCCAGAAATCATTCAAGCTGTAACTCACTCATTCTTTCTTTCTTGTTTACCAGGACTATTAACTGGACAATGTCTATTTTCATTTGTGGTCTGGGAAAAAACTTCAACAAATACACATTTGTTTTTGTTTATTCTTTCATTCTCCTATACCTACTTTATCCTATCCAGGGTTGTGCGAGAATAGGAATTGTATCTTACCAAGCAGCAGATACAAAGATAGATTTGGACAGGGGGCCGTTTCACCGCAGGAAGCATGTGCACACTCACTCACATACTGTACGCACACCTACATGCACGTTTGAGGATTAACAATTTAATAGCATGCCTTTGGGATGTTTGAGGAAACGAGAACACCCAGTGAACCCACATTAACACAGGGGTGACACACAGCTTTACATAGAATACATCCTGTACAGGAACCAAACTGTAGAACTAAGATATGTGAGGCAGCAGTGTTAGCCCACTGCACCATCGCATCATAATTACAACAGGTGCCGGTACCAGCATTTACAGAGACAAGTACACAACACTGTATGCACAAGTAAACAGCAAAACTGATGCTGAGAATTTTGACTCGGTGGTGCAAAGGGCTGAAGAATTGACTGAGACCTAGATGATTTGGTTTGGCTGTGCACCTAAGCCATTAGTGGCAGAAAGGGGAATGATGAGGCATTGCCTACTTATCTTTTCCTGTTAAGCGGGGGGAGAGGATATGCTGTGGACACACACTTGAAGCATGGGTAATACTGGAAATACTCCTAATGTGCAAGGAACTTATACTGTAATGTAAGTGGGTGGCAAAAGAGGGTTATATCATCTCATTGGTGGAGGCATTTTCCTCATGGCACTGATAAATGCCCAGCCAGTGACAAGAACCAATATGACAAATGGAATTTGGGATAAATAGAAACACCCAACTAGCTGTAGTGTGACAGCCAGGACATCTCTGCTCACTTATTAGATATAACTAGCTGTAGTGTGACAGCCAGGACATCTCTGCCCACTTATTAGACATAAGTAGCTGTAGTGTGACAGCCAGGACATCTCTGCTCACTTATTAGATATAACTAGCCATAGTGTGACAGCCGGGACATCTCTGCTGACTTATTAGATATAACTAGCTGTAGTGTGACAGCCAGGACATCTCTGCTCACTTACCAGATATAACTAGCTGTAGTGTGACAGCCAGGACATCTCTGCTCATGTATTAGATATAACTAGTTGTAGTGTGACAGCCAGGATGTCTCTGCTCCCTTATTAGATATAACTAGCTGTAGTGTGAAAGCCAGGACATCTCTGCTCACTTATTAGAAATAACTAGCTGGTAGTGTGACAGCCAGGACATCTCTGCTCACTTACCAGATATAACTAGCTGTAGTGTGACAGCCAGGGCATCTCTGCTCACTTATTTGATATAACTAACTGTAGAGTGACAGCCAGGGCATCTCTGCTCACTTATTATATATAACCAGCTGATAGAGTGACAGCCAGGACATCTCTGCTCACTTATTAGATATAACTAGCTGTAGTGTGACAGCCAGGACATCTCTGCTCACTTATTAGATTTAACTAGCTGTAGTGTGACAGCCAGGACATCTCTGCTCCCTCTCCCTTATTAGTTATAACTAGCAGTAGTGTGACTGCCAGGACATCTTTGCTCACTTATTAGATATAACTAGCTGGTAGTGTGACAGCCAGGACATCTCTGCTCACTTACCAGATATAACTAGCTGTAGTGTGACAGCCAGGGCATCTCTGCTCACTTATTAGATATAACTAACTGTAGAGTGACAGCCAGGGCATCTCTGCTGACTTATTAGATATAACTAGCTGTAGTGTGACAGCCAGGATATCTCTGCTCACTTATCAGATATAACTAGCTGTATTGTGACAGCCAGAACATCTCTGCTCACTTATTAGACATAAGTAGCTGTAGTGTGACAGCCAGGACATCTCTGCTCACTTATTAGATATAACTAGCCATAGTGTGACAGCCGGGACATCTCTGCTGACTTATTAGATATAACTAGCTGTAGTGTGACAGCCAGGACATCTCTGCTCACTTACCAGATATAACTAGCTGTACTGTGACAGCCAGGACATCTCTGCTCACTTACCAGATATAACTAGCTGTAGTGTGACAGCCAGGACATCTCTGCTCATGTATTAGATATAACTAGTTGTAGTGTGACAGCCAGGATGTCTCTGCTCCCTTATTAGATATAACTAGCTGTAGTGTGACAGCCAGGACATCTCTGCTCATATATTAGATATAACTAGCTGTAGTGTGACAGCCAGGACATCTCTGCTCACTTTTTAGATATATCTAGCTGTAGTGTGACAGCCAGGACATCTCTGCTCACTTACTAGCTATTACTAGCTGTAGTGTGACAGCCAGTGGATCTCTGCTCACTTATTAGATATAACTAACTGTAGAGTGACAGCTAGGGCAACTCTGCTCACTTATTAGATATAACTAACTGTAGTGTGACAGCCAGGACATCTTTGCTCACTTATTAGATATAACTAGCTGTAGTGTGACAGCCAGGGCATCTCTGCCCACTTATTAGATTCAGGGGCATTTAAAGCTGGATGATTGAGAGGGGGGCATTTAAGCTGGATGATTGAGGGTTCTTTCACATCCAGATGGATCCTCACAGAAAACGAATATGTCCAAGGTATTGCCAGAATGTGGCAGCCCCTGGAGAAAAGGAGCTATGGTGATGCCTAGGATGTAGAGTCAGCAGTAGTGAGTCAAAAAGAAAGAGCTGAGAATAAATAAATATATACTCATATATGTCTGTGCGCATCCTTGTGCAATTAAAGGCATGCAAAATGTATTAATTTTATTTATGAAAGGCACAATGTAATTAAAAATGAACATTGCTATATAGCTGTTGATCATAACACTTTTGCTGTTTAGTTTATTATTCATCAAAAAGCAAGATTTATGAAGGAAGGAAAGAAAGAGAGAGAAAGGTAAATTATGTGTAGGGAACAGAATTAGGTAACAGCATGCTATAGAAGGATAATACATTGTAGGAACAGAGCATATAGTAAGATATGACATTAGATATGTCATACGCTAAATGAATTGCATTCATGACTTAGGAGAGAATAGAATATTAGGTGACATGACAGAAGCATAGCATTTTATTCTGAAATAGTGAGTTCACGTCAGACATAAATGGAGGACTTCTGTTTTCTAGTTCATATCCAGGTTATTAAACTATGATAGTTTTGTATACTCTGTTTTACACAGATTAATCAGCTCTCATCATGAATGCCAGACACTTTTCTCTATTTGAAGGGAATGCCCAAAAGACAACAGATGTTTGATTAAGAAACTTGCAAGTGTGCAAGCAAAAGTTGTGGGATTCACACTTTTAACTTTGGTACAGCTAATAGTCATAAGTCATGACTTTAACCAGCACAATGTGCTGCTGGCTTTTAAGTATTTGCACTGCACCCCTTAGTAACAGTGAAGTGCTACACTTAACAGAAATGTGCTTGAGCAGTTTATGTTGTGAACGGTGTGACATCTTCACCTATGCACTGCAAGTGCAGGTAACAGCATTCCTCAAGCCTGCTGTCTTTGTATGAAAGAGCACTACAGATATACTTCCAGTAATGTAAAGGCTGGCTTCACAGCTTCTGAAAAGTATAATGAAACTTTTGTTTTTCCATATGAAAAACAAAATGTGGGTGCAGATCCTGTTATGAAATTATGAAGTTCTAACTAGCAGTTACCAATGAGTCTGATCTGGATACTCCCATGCACTTCATTATCAAAAAACTGTCAAGTGTTTATAGAAATGTTGACAAGTCAGTGTCTAAAACACTTACATGACCAACAAAATATAAACAAGCTTTTACTGTACTTGTGTTTCTACCTACTTTTTTTTTACTTTTGCATCATCTTAAAAGTACTCAATTGTATTTATTACTGCTTGGTGTAACTCATTCTAGGCCTTCTGGTTTAAACACTTGGGCTTCGGACCAGTTGTTTTGCACTGAGAGGGTTTGTGGTCTGCACTGTAGTGGCAGAACAGGTAGCTTACATCCTTCTAGGTTGGGAACTGCTGATTGAGGGCTCAGTGTCTGTTATTCTAAAAGTGTATTAATTCTGGTTTAAGCACTTAGGCTTTCAGGCCAGTTATTTTACATTAAGAGGGTTTGTGGTCTGCACTCTTGTGGGAGGAGAGGCTGGACTCTGACCTTCTGAGCTGGGAATTTCTGATTGAAGGCTTATAGTGCATGCATATCTGAACTGCTTCTTACTGAATTTGGTGCGCCTTGTTTGCTGTGGCATAGACTGGATTCGGGCCTGCTGGATCTAGCTTTGTTTGTGTAACTTGAGCACTAATCCAGGCATTCTCTAAAGTATTCAATTGTATTTATTACTGCTTGGTAGTAACTTGATTAAAGTTTAGCTGTCATTCTAAGTCTTTTGGATTAAGCACTTGGGCTTCAGACCAGTTGTTTTACATTAGGAAGGTTTGTGGCATGCACTGTGGTGGCAGGACAGGTAGCTTTCATCCTTCTAAGTTGGGAACTGCTGATTGAGAGCCCAGTGTCTGTTATTCTTAGTGTATTAGTTCTGGTTTAGGCACTTGGGCTTCAGGCCAGTTATTTTACATTAAGAAGGTTTGTGGTCTGCACTCTTGTGGGAGAAGAGGCTGGACTCTGCCCTTCTGAGCTGGGAATTTCTGGTTAAAGGTTTATAGTGCCTGAATATTTGAACTGTATCTTACTAAATTTGGTACACCTTGTTTGCTGTAGCATAGACTAGATCCAGGCCTGCTGAATATAGCTTTGTTTATATGCTTGTTGTTTGTTTGCTTGTTATTTCCCTGGAACGCTAATTCCACCTAATACGTGGCTCACTGGTGATATCTGCATTGCTTACTGTACTTATTTCCTTGTTTCACTTGAAAGAAAGTTACTGTTTGTCGTTTTTGCATTTAAGTTACCTGTAACACATTGCACTTAAGTTACCTGGCACTTGCTCACTAAAGCAATTATATAAGTCAGCACTAAAAATTAAAAGCACTACACCCTCACTCCCCACTGGCCCTGGTTTTCAATTATTAAGGAATTCCCAATATTATTCTAGCATGTCCAAAGGTCAGTTGTCAATCTCCTCTCCAGTCCAGCTGGTGAATCTGGGAATCTTGAGGCAATGTTACAACTGCCTCATGTACACAGACAACCCTCTCCTCCTCCCAACAAATTCCAACACATGTGAGAGATGCAACCATATAGCCAAACTGGAGGCTAAGCTCTCTCAACTCAGTACTGGCATAACCAGTCAGGAGGAGAAGAAAACCATACTCACTACAATTCCAGTCTCACATAGACCTACCACGACAGCAAACCAAACACATAATCACACAAAAACATACTCGGAGGCTCTAAATAAAGATCTGCCAAGCAGCAGAGACCTCCAAAGCAGACACCCAAGCAGCCGCTACCCCAAAACAAAACACGTGCAACACATATCTCACAAAGCCAGTGTGCCAAACAGTCACAGCCCTTAAGACTAAACAACACACCTGATACACTTGTAATAGGTGACTCTATCGTCAGGCACACTGACGTCCCGCTCACCAGGCTGAACAAGGAGAGGGTCATGGTGAGCAGCCTGTCGGGTGCTAGGATCCGCCACATAACACAAGCACTCAGGTCACGCCAAGGCAAGTACAAATATGACTCAGTCATTGTCCATGCTGGTGTGAATGACCTGAGACGCACCTCCCTGGACTACATGAAAAGAGACATAAAGGAGCTCTCTGAGCATGTAGCCCAGGCCGGTATGACCCTGACCTTGAGTAGCATCTTACCCTCACCAAGAATGATGCCACAATATGAAGACAAGATGATCAATTTCAACAACTGGCTTAAGTACTGGTGTCATTCAAAGGGGATCCAATGCCTGTCAGCTTGGGATGATATGCTCGACAAGCCACGATGCTTCGCTAGGGACGGCTTGCACCTGTCACCCCTGGGCTTTCGGATATTGGCAAAGGCTCTTGCTACCCCCATAGTGCCTTTTTAGGCAAGGCTCAAAAGACAAACCCACCTCCATAGGTATCACAAGGGATAATAAACTAAGAGTAATGCTACTCAACACCAGAAGTCTAAACCTCAAGATGCACACACTCGAAACTCTCCTTAGCATGGAGAACATCGATATCTGTGCAGTAACAGAAACCTGGTTCAAGGCTCCCGAGAGCACCCCAGCACTACCAGGTTATACCTCATACCATGCTTTTCGGCCCCAAAACTTGGACCGAACCACAAAAGGAGGGGAGTATCGATATTCATCAAAGATACCCACACCTCCAGGTTGGTGGCAAAGCACGAAGCATCAGAGACTATCCATGTGCAACTAACAGTGGGTAAAACTGCCTTCCAGTTTATAGCCTGCTACAGACCACCCTCCCAAAACCAGGAACCCCACTCGGCCTTCCTGAGAACACTGGAAAATATGAAGGTCTCTCCAAACACCATTATATTGGGTGACTTCAACTACCCAAACATAGACTGGGAGCATTACTCTAGCTCCAACACCCTAGCCCAAAGGTTCCTAGAATTTATAAACTCAAATGCTATGGAACAACTTGTTACCACTCCCACAAGAGGGGAAAACATACTGGACCTGATCATCACCAACATGGGGACTCTATGCTCCAGACCAGAAGTGTATCCCTCACTGGTAAGATCAGACCATAAACTAATCTCACTGGATATTCACATCCCGACCCCACCCCTGCCCAGAAAACCACAGTGAAAAACTTCTCTAAAGCAAATTTTACACTCCTCAAAACTGAGGTGGAATCCTTCAAAGCCCCGGCCTGTGGAAAATACAGCCCAGACCACAGAATCCTTTATAAATGCATTCTATGAACACCTTCAGGAATGCATGGATCATGCGATCCCAAATAAAACCAAGACTCAATCCTCCAAAGGCAGCCGTCCTGTCTGGTGGACCCCAGCCATAAACAAACTATACAATAGAAGGTGGAAGCTACTAAATGATAAAGCAAAATCCCAAAAGGGAAGGCATCACTGATCAGTATTAGCAAAAAACTACGGGCACACATAAAATTGTCTAAGGCCAGCTTCGAGAGAAAAATTGCACAGGACACTAAGGATAATCACAAGGCTTTCTTTAGTTATGTTAGGAACCTGGGTGGTAATTCCCAGATATGCTCAGAATTAGTCCAAAATGAGAAAAATACACCGAACCCACAGTCATTGCCAACATCATAGCTGACAGGGTCAGTGCAAACTTCTCCCCACCAAAAGGGCAACTATCTATCCCAGCAGAGTGCTGCCCCTGACATCTCAGATGCTCAGGTAAGAGCCGCCTCTCCAAAGCAAAAACACAGCATCAATGGGACCAGATGGTGTCCCGGCTGCGCCCTACATGAACTCAAAGAAGAGCTAAACCCAAACATAAAACTACTGTTCAATCTCAGCCTTACTACAGGATATGTGCCCAAAGAGTGGCGTACAGCAACAGTGGTCCCTCTCCATAAAGGTGGTGCCTCAACGGATCCTGGAAACTATCGCCTCATAAGCCTGACTAGCTTGGTCTGCAAAGCTATGGAAAGGATCATCATGGACCTCATAAATAAAGATATTGGGGACCTACAAACACTGGATCCTACCCAGTTCGGCTTTGTTAAGGGCAGATCCTGCCTCTTAAACCTGATTGATTTCTTTGAAACAGTCACCAAGGCCATTGACGAGGGAAGGTGGTCCACACAGCCTACCTGGACCTCGCAAAGCCTTCGATACAATACCCCACTCGGCATTATAGATAAGCTCACCAGCTTAAATATAAACCCCTATGTCACTAGATGGATTGCAAACTGGCTCAAGGACAGAACCCACATGGTTAGAATTGCTGGAGCCATGTCAGACTCCAAACCAGTTACAAGTGGTGTCCCACAAGGCTCAGTCCTGGGACCTCTCTTGTTCGGTATATATTTCTCGGAGGTACAGGCCAACACGGAAGGACTGTGGCTGACCAAGTTCGCAGATGACTGCAAACTGGGTGCCATAATCGACTCTCCAGCCGACACAAGCATCCTCCAAAAGGGCCTCATAGAAACAGACAACTGGTGCCAGAGCCATGGCCTCAAGCTAAATGCCAAAAGTGTATAGTCATCCCTTTGGCAAAACAAAGTGCCCACAAATTACCACATAGGTGGAAATCCATTAAGTACAGAAGAAGTAATTAGGGACCTGGGGACCCAAGTTGATAGCAATCTCTCATTTGACAACCACGTGGCCAAAGTGGTTAGAAAAACATTTTATATAGCCCACCTAATCATGAAGGGATTTACATCTAGATCAGGGAAGGTCATCGTGCCTCTTTACTCATCCCTCATCAGGCCCATAATTGAGTACAATGCCCCTTTGGGATGTACCTTACCAGACACCTGCAGCAACTGGAAAGACCCCAAAAGTACCTCACCAAGAGGATCAAAGGGCTCAAACAGATGCCATATGCTGCCCGGTTAAAGAAACTCCAGCTCTACTCAGTGGCATACTGCCTGTTCAGAGGAGATCTGTGCCTGACGTATAAAGCCATGTCCAACCCGGAATTAATGGACATGCTGCACCTCAGAAAATCCAAATCCCATCGAGCTACGCTCGAGAGACTTGAACCTCAGCACTGAAATAAATAGGACATGCTGGAGGGACAGATTCATAACCCAGAGACTCCCTTCACTCTGGAATAAAATCCCAGTCCAGGTTAGGCAGAGTCCCTCATTGACTCTCTTCAAGAGGAATCTTGATGAGTGGATGGGAGATCGTAGGTTTACCCCGGGTATCACTTCTGTGTCACTGTTAGATAGAGGCATAGTATACTAACCTCGAAAAAGGGCATAGCAAAATAAATTTAAAATGGGTGGCGAAAGCCAAACACATTCTGGCTAGGCTTATAAATGCCCTAGGGCAGATAGCCTAGTATGAACCTATGAACCTATGAACCTAAGTATGAATTTAGTGTCCAAAATGCATTCAACAGTTGCTGGATTCTGAAGAGCAGGTTTTGCAAAACAGTGCGAGTGTATTAGAACTTGTCTTTTAGCGAAACTTGACTGCTTGCAGAAGTTTCAAAATTTTTTCTTGCCCCTACAGGCTTCCTGTTTTATCACATTTCCTCTTAACAAAAAAATCTATGAAACTTCTGCTTCAAGTTATTTTGCTACCTCTCACTTTCAGATCCAATCCTATCATATTATTTGCAACCAGTTGTTTAAAAAATTATTTTGTACATTGTCTTTATTTCATTACTGTCTGTCTGCCTGTGTATACATTAAACACGTTTAGTGCCCACTAAGTTTTGTAAGATGCACTACAATGCATGTCAGATGAACATCTGCTGAGTGCCTTATCATGCTTGCAAAATACCATTTTTAGTTTATACAGTAATTTTATTGTGTGTGTGTGTGTGTGTGTGTGTGTGTGTGTGTGTGTGTGTGTCGTTTTGTGTAAGTGTGCATGTCTTTGTGTGCACCTGCAAGTAGAAGATATTCTTAGTACGTTTGTAGTCAGATTTCTGCAACAGTGATAAGAAGACAGCTAACTAGGGGAGGCTGGTCTAAGTACTGACAAGAAGTTTTTTTTTTTTTGTATCTTTAAATCTATATTCTGTCCACCTTTTATTTATGTTAGGTAGTGTGGTTTTAGTACATATCTGGCCTGAAACCCATACAAGCTTTCTGTGTGTAGTAGTGTTTTGTCATTTTTTTTTTAATTTACAGTTTGACCTGCATTCAAACTGTGCAAGAGAGTTAGCTGTTAGTGCTTCAGGCATGCAATGTGAAACATTTATTGCTGAAATATTTGGCTTTATGAGACAGTCTAATGCAAATGTACTTTATTATTAGAGTTATTTGCATATATATAATATCAGGTTGCGCCATATCATGTTATGATTTCTTGTAATATGTAGCCACTATTAAATGGTTTAATTGTATGTGCCGCGGTTTATTAGTATTCAGCCAGCCCAATAGCGAGGATGGTCTGGCATCATGTGTTTACTATGTAGACCAAATGGCAGGGAGTAGAAACAATTATCAGCCTTTCACCATCTCTCATTCCCACAGGTGGGGTGCATCTCACTTATAGTTCATGGTAATGGTGGGGTGCATTTCACTTATAGACCCTGGTAACAGCTAGAGGTTCTAGCCCAGGTAGTGATGTTACTTGGAGTGAAGGTGGATTATCTGCAGTGTTGTGTGTTTTTGTATTTGTGTGTAACATGCACAAGCAACACTTACATCACTGGGTGAAGCACTGTTGGTGACACAGAGAGTATTTTATGTAGAAAAATAAACTGTACTTGCTGTTAGTATAGCACTGTACTGAACGATGATCTCTGCAGAGAAATGGTCAGGAGCATGGAGATAATGTAGCATATGGAGTGAGGGGAATCAAAACTAGGGGTGAATTTCTGAAAAATTATGCAGTTTTTTAAAGGCAAATTAGCAAACATTTTTCTTGTAACATATTGGGTCATTTGCTATAAAATAGTAAGATTTTGTAAGGTAGTCTACCAGTTTTCCACATTTATTTAGAGAAAGGCAACTTCTAAAAGAAGCTGACTTGAAATATTATTAATTCTAGTGCAATGGTGTTGTGAAGTGCCAATGTTGTGTTGCAACAATGTGAAAGTCTGACAGTACAAAAAAAATCCTGGCAACGCATTTGAAATCTAAAAGGTGTGACTGATTTTCCTTGGTTCTGTTGGCAAGAAGTTAATGGCTATATCTAACTAAATTACCAACCTTCTTGTGCTAGAGCAGCTTGAGGTGTTCAGTTTTTTCTGTCTCTCATTTATTTAGGAAGCAAGTGGACTGATCCAGAATGGACAATTTCAGTAGCAAGCTATAAGAAAGAAAAAGCAGTGAAAGCATATGATTCAGACTACATCAGGAGAACAAGTTGTTTGTACTCATTTGTGAAACTACTATATAAGGCAGCATACCTCTCAGCTGTCCAGATTTTTGTTTCGTATTTTTGGTCCATTTCTCATAAATAGTGTTTTTCTGGCAAAACATTGGAAAATCATTGAGGACTGAAGTCAGAAAATGACAGACATTTGAGTTTTAGATTTCATACCTTTTCAGATGGTAATGCGATATCTGTTTATTAACTTTCTAAGCTTATAAGAACAATAAAAATGCTCCTATTTTTGGGCCTTTGTGCAGATTTATTGCTGTAACAGGTTCAGAGGTATGTTCTGGTTATATTTTGTGTTTAATATTTTGTCTGTTCTTCAATTAGCTTTCGAATGTCGGTATCCCACAATTCCACTGGAGTGGGTGGGGTTACATAATTATGTATGCAAATGTTTGTTAATCAGTGTACAGAGTTTTACCTATTTTTCATGGGCGTTTGTTGAGATTCTTGGTGTTTCCAGGTTTGAGAGGTATGTTCAGACCTGCTTCTTTGAGATTACTATTCTTCATGGACTCCACCCACTTCTTTTTTTCTTGAGGTACTAGAACCCTGAGTATTGCCAACACTTGGGTTTTGATCCTGTCGAATTCCAAGTCTTCATCCTAGTCTTTGACCTTAAAGCTTTCTCTGACCATTGACCATTGTAGCTGATTGTGGCCACTAGTGGCTTAAGTTCAGAGATATCACTTTCACTAGAGATTCTATACCAGGAAGTCTCTGCTTTTTTCCCTCAACCAGCCAGAACACCTATTGGCAAAGGAATTCTCCTCTCTCAGCTTAAAAATGTGCAACCCACTTTCACTTGTGGCTAAAGTAAAATACCACCACACTCCAGACAATCTCTAAAAGCATCTGCTGATTCATTATAAACTCACACCTCTATTAGCATCACAGTGTTATCTGCCAAAAGCCAAAGGTCTACCCCTTAAACAAAGAACTAACCTACTGTTAGGCTCCAAATTCCACAAACTACTCCACCTCCAAAGATTTACTCCCCTCATCCAGCCTGCAATGCCACTCACAAACCACACCAACTGCCACTACCCCTGGAATCAGATTCCACAGCACTGCACATGCTCTGTCACACCAACTCTCATTACCCCTGGAATCAGATTCCACAGCATTGCACGTGCTCTGTCACACCAACTCTCATTACCCCTGGAATCAGATTCCACAGCACTGTACATGCTCTGTCACACCAACTCTCATTACCCCTGGAATCAGATTCCACAGCACTGCACATGCTCTGTCACACCAACTCTCATTACCCCTGGAATCAGATTCCACAGCACAGCACATGCTCTGTCACACCAACTCTCATTACCCCTGGAATCAGATTCCACAGCACTGCACATGCTCTGTCACACCAACTCTCATTACCCCTGGAATCAGATTCCACAGCACTGCACATGCTCTGTCACACCAACTCTCATTACCCCTGGAATCGGATTCCACAGCACTGCACATGCACTGTCACACCAACTCTCATTACCCCTGGAATCGGATTCCACAGCACTGCACATGCTCTGTCACACCAACTCTCATTACCCCTGGAATCGGATTCCACAGCACTGCACATGCTCTGTCACACCAACTCTCATTACCCCTGGAATCGGATTTCACAGCACTGCACCTGCATTCTCCTCTCAGGCAAATTCTCTTTGACATGCTCTTCCCATCAAAACTAAAGGTAGTCATCAGATACTGCAAATTTTAGAAAGCATCTCAAAAGTATATTTTCATCCAAGCCGAATACTCCATCTTCAGCACGGGAACATTACCTTACACACTATCCCCATCTCCATACCACTCAGCCTCTAAACACAAGAAATCTGGAGAAAGACAAATACAATAGAAGGACAATGACTCAAAAGTATGGACAATTAGTTACTGCTCTTATAAACTTAGAAAGTTGCTAGAATAGCAGGTTTTGTATTAACGTGTATTTTCTGAAGTGTATGAATTCTAAAAGTTAAATGTCTGCCATTATTTAGGGACTTTAATTCTCAATAATTTGGCAGAACAAAAACCCACAAATTTTATGAGGAGCAGCCCAGAAATAATCTGGACAGTCTGTGAAAATCTGGATAGTTGAGGGATACACCTGGTTGTTTTCCATGTCTTTCAAAATATTCTGGACAGTCTGTGAAAATCTGGACAGTTGAGGGATATGCCTAGTTGTTTTCCACATCTTTCAAAACATTAGTGAAGTTTGACCAATTTTTGAAACTAATATAAATATTATACATTATACCTTGCTTGTTTCTATAATGTACATACACAATGTTTCTGTGTAACTAATAAAAACTACTCAGTTATTGCTTACATTTCTACCCTTTTTGTTTGTGAAATGTTTTGCATTTCATCTGGGCTGAGTCTGACATTGGTCAATATTGATCAATATGATACCCTGGAAAACAAATATAAACAAACACACATACTGAGGTTTACAGAATGAACTCTGGCAATAGCTCTTCTCAGGATAACTGTTTTGAAATGTTGGGACTTGCTATTGCCAAGTTACAAAATGTGGAGACCGAATGACTGGAGATCAGGATTTGCATAAACTAAGTCTGAGGTTGCTGTTTCTGAGAATACTCCCTTTTATCTGAGATATACAGATCTTTAATTGGCATATATAAGTCTGGGGTGTGGAGGGCTTGCCTCACATTGGTGGTGCAGGAGCCCCCCCCCCAACAAAAATGTTTTAAGGAGGAGTGCAGTGTTCAGTATTTGTTCTTCTGAATTTTTTTGGTCTTTTTTTTTCTACATTTTGGGATTCAGCATTTCAGGTGCCAACATGTCAGTAGGGAGCTCTTCTCTAGCCTTTGCACTTTATTATTTTCTGTATTATAAACTCAGTTCATCCTCCTAAGCAATTTTCCCTAGGTAGATGAGAAGTTCCTGAGAAATGATCTCTTCTTTGACTGGGTTATCTGTACAGTACATAATATCATCCTATCTAATGGTTGTACTGTCATTTATGAAAAGTAGTGCTTAAATAGGTTTACTCAGTAGTTCTGAGTTTGATTCTCTCTTCGTCTCTGTACATGTTAAGTATATGACTGGCCCAGCTCCTTAACCAGATAGTAACTGCTCTTACTGACACAATTGAGGGACTCAGCACCAGACAGATTAAATCACTACTTGCCAAGATTTTGGTGAAGGTTTTGGAGTTTTATGGTTGACCTTTGAACACTACTCATATTGTTACTGTGAACTTGGCTTTTCAGATTCCTTCACCCTCCAAAGAAAGAGCTATGCAGGCATGCATGCATAAACTTCTGCTTGTCAGAAAATATTTGAAAATAAAAACAATGACAGATCTGCTTAGGTGCAGGAACAGGAAGCAAATGCCAGTGTAGCTTACCTGTTAGCGTTACACAGCAATATTTGCATACATTAAGGACTGCAGAATTTACAGTCTGCACACTGCTATAGTGATAATGGCTTCAGTCACACAACCTTAAAAGTAAATTGTGCAGAGTCACAGCTATTGCAGTTTTCTATTTTTCTCTGAATAGCAAGACTGTTATTACTGGTATCACAACACACTTGCAGTATAAACTGACTTGCTTGAGTCTTTTATTTGTCATGCTACAACTGCACAGGACTCCCTAACTGTTTTTATCAATGGTGTTATCTTTTGCAGCAAACAGAAACTAGTGTGATGTGCCATGAAAGACAGCTTTGAGGAAAAAACAAAACTCCATGTCGCTACAATGCTATTGTGATAAAAACAAGTCACGGAGCTGTAACTAGAGTGGGCGTGGTCAGTAGCCGCTGAGAGGGTACAAATGCGGTAACGGCATTCATATAAGAAGATATGGGTGATATTGCAGCTTCTTGAATGCGTGTGTTATGCTGATATCGTTTTCTTGAGCTCAATGTTGATGCGTTATGCTGATACTGTTTTCTTGAGCTCAGTGTTTTAGCAATTGTTGTACCAAAAAGTCAACTATAGTTACATTTAAGAGTGGAATACTTCTATTTTGTTTCAACTCTCAAAAGATATTTTTGGTCATCAACTTTAAATGTTGGGAAGACTTTTCTTGGTCCTCATCTTTGGGTTAATGTGGGTGCATGTATCGGAGGGTGCTGCTCAGATGACCTGGCTAAAAGGTATCAGATGACCTAGCTAAAGCTCTGAAAAATCAACATCCAGTCTGAATCTAACAGCATAAAAGAGCTACATAACTCAAATGAAGCAATTTCACTGAGCCCATTATACAAAAGCTCAGGGTCATAACAGATTAATTTAAAAAACAAACTGTATGCTTTATTCATTTCTGAACTGAAACAAAGTCTGTCTAATGTGTTACTTACAGAAATATTTTAGATATCATGAGCCCTGCCATATATGTTACTGCTTCTTTCAAACTTTACTGCAGCTTGATAAAGCACATAAGGAAACCAGACTGCAGATGAAATAAAATAGAAATTAAAGTTAGAATTATGGCGTGGGAAATGTAAAATAAAATTCCATGGCCATCAGTGCAAGACACCTAAATAAGGGTCCCTTCTGCTCTTCGTGTACATATGTCTAATTTCTCAGTCTGAAGCAACCATAATAGTGTCAAAGGAGATCTGCACATGACATACTGTCATAGTTTCATAGGCTGTACTAAGTTAACTACCACTAGAGCCCTTACAAGCCTAGTTATTTACCCCAAACAGTTTGGACCTTGAGTATTATGGGCATGTATACTTCGCAGCACCAAGAAAATATCAGTTTGGGACAGGAATGTGACATAAAAGAACTCTAGCAAGATGGAGTGAATAAATATATAGGAAGTGATGAAGGCTCGCTCAGCAATAAAACATTAACAAATGTGAATAAAACAGTATGGAATATTTTAGAACAGGGGTGTCCAACCTTTTGGCTTGCTGGGGCCACATTGAGTGAACAGAAATGGTCTGGGGGCCGCATATAAAATATATCATATAGTTAACTCTTTTGTTGCTCCAGAAGACCACAGGCAACCTCCTGGCTGTACCGTAGGTATATTTGAACAATGAATAAATGTAATAAATGCCTAATATTTGCCTTAAAATTCAAATTGTCATTCTAATTCTAATTCTCTAATCATATATATATATATATATATATATATATATATATATATATATATATATATATATATATATTTTTTTTTTTTTTTACAAATAAACAGATATTCACTACAGCACTAGCATTTCTCACTGGGAAAACCATTCCAGCAGTCCAACTACATAAAATGTCAACATCAGCAGTCCTACAATACTATAATCCACAAAAATAACCCAACAAATTTGCCATAAATTAAAGAATTCACATTACTGACTTAATAAAACAATTCTGAATAAGCTACAAGAGGGTCTCACCCAAACAAATAACTGGTGCCAGAAATATGGCCTTAAGCTAAATGCCAAAAAATGCATAATCATCCCCTTTGAGGAGAGTGATGTCCCCACAAATTATCATATTAATAACAATGTTGTAAGCATGCAATAAGTCGTATGGTACTTGGGCACCCAGGTTGATAGAAACCTGACTTTTGACCACCACGTCTCTGTTGTAAGGAAAGCTTTTTACATGGCCCACTTCATTAGTAAGGGTATCTCATCCAGGGACAAGGAGGTCATAACATCCCTGTATTCCTTTACAAGAGCCATTGAGTGCAATGCCCCTTTTGGCATGTGCCGCAGCAAAACACCCCGCCAAAAGAAAGACTACAACCATTTCTGACAAAAAAGGTCAAAAAGGTCAAAGGACCAAGTTCACTTAGTTATTCAAACAGACTAAAAAGCTTCTTGCTTTCCTCGGTCTCTCACTGGCCCCTATAAATTTCATCATTGGCTTGCTTTCCAGGCTAAGAAAAATCCTGCCTTAAGAGATGTCCTCTGCCTCAGAAATACTGGTTATACTTAAAACGCTCACTACAAAGACCACAGCCTTCACTGCTACATAAACAAGCCACTTTTTATGGACAGGTTCTTGACACAAAAACCTTCAACTTCTGTAAAAAGCTCCTCTCATTATCAAACAATGTAGTTCAGCAACACGATGGCTGGATGGATAGCCATTAATGTAGTCCTTGAGTAAGTAGTATAGCCTTCATCAAACCAGATGGAAAATCCACATACTAACCTTTCCCAGCTGGATGGCTAAGATCTAATATTGGTTACTCAAGTCTAGTTGCCCAAGAAGAGGGACATGTTTAACTAAGAATTCCATTTGCAAAATTATATTCAGTATACATATTAAATCTCTCTCTCTTACACACACACACACATACACACGCGCACACACACACACACACACACACACACACACACACACACACACACACACACACACACACACACACACAAGCCCCTACTTGTAAAATAGGCAACCTCAGTAATCACATGACACCAACTCACTGAATGAAATTGTCTGGAAGTCAAAATATCTGAAAAAAAAATCATAATAGAGATGGATTCATCCATGTAATTTCCAACCACCAAAAGGACCATCAATAAATCAACAAACAACTGCTCGGCAAAAAGTAAATCAGTAAGAAAACCATAAACTATAATGCTACATACTGGTGTAAACATATAACTTGAGTCAATCCCCAGGTTAATCCATACCAAAAGATTGTTTCAGAACTTCAGCTATGTACAAACAGCTTTCTCCTAAAAACATAACTCATTGATATTTGCCTTGCTGTAATTATAACTGTAAAAAAAAATGTTTTTAAGTTTATTTTGTACCTCAGTGATTCTCACTGTTACGAGATGTAATCTCCGAGTACTACATCCATAATTTGCTGTCTCTCTCTCTCTATCTCTCATGTATTATATTGTTTTGTGTTATTTTTGGAACTTTTCTCCCCGGGCCTCGGCTGAAAATGGACCTGTGTCCATTCGGACTTTCCCGGTAAACAAATGTAAAATAAAATAAATAAAAATAAACTTCCCTCCAATCTAAAGCCATTTGACATTCAGACATTTTAATTTGTGCAGAAGTTACTCACAGACTGACAGTTTACTGAGCTATAATGCTGACCTTCGCTTTTGAAAAAAAACAAATTCCCAGACTTTGTCAATAGCTCAAAGTGTAGAGAGGATTATTTATTTATTATATATTTATTTATTTTTGAATTGATTACATACACACCCAGAAACACAGAAAAGTTATTGTGATTATGTAAACCACAGACTGCTGCAAGAAATCAAAGTCACATTAGCACTCTATGCTTATGCCCGAACAGATGAATCATACCTGTCAATTCCAAAAGAAGTAAAGTAGCTTAATAAGAAGGTTATTTGCAAGGTTACATGGCAGTTTATATTGGAAATAAGCAGAGATATTAAAAAGGCTCTGTTTTTCATAATTATGCCGAAAAGTCTTCCAAGGTAAATGCAACTTCTGATTTAGTATGGAACCATACCTCTCAACCTTAGAGCAAGAAATCTGGACAAAGCAAAAAATAAAAGTGGGACATAGGCCCCAAAATAGTTATGAATCACATACACCATTGAAACAACTGTAGCTGCAAACATTATACATCACTTATAATCTTTCTATTCCATTATTGTCAGTTAAACATTATATGGCTCATTCAGTCCTGCCTTCTTTTGCATCAAAGAAAACCATGCTTTGAAATGACAAATGCATTAAAACTAATAAATAAAACACATTGCATCAACATCCTGCAACTTCCTACCTGCAAGCAACCACAGAGCTTTCACTGAAACTAGGGCTGCTTGTTTCCCCAGAATGAAAGCTCTCCCTAATTAAGTCTAATGGTATACAGTCTACCAGTATCTGGACTAACTGAAATAAATTAAATTATGGCCTGTAAATTGAAAGCACACTTTGTTTAATTAAACTATATTTCTAAGCCCACTTACTATATTTTTTCAGTAGCATCCCAACATCCATTTCCAGGTCACTTTACAAGACATTGGCAGTGGTAGACTTGGCATCCTTCAGAACCCCACAGGCCCACGCTAATACATTGTCCATTAAATGTAAATATCCATCCACTGTAAATGGCAAGAAGTTATGTCTTAAAAAATCTACTTGGCATGCGTACCCATGTATTAGGTTTTGAAACAAAGAAATATTCTCCACAGTCCATAAGTCTCTGTTGTTAATAATCGTCTACTGTTGCAGCACTCCCAACACATAAGCACACACATACACACTAAAATCCCCAACATTTAAAAAATTACATTGTGCCCACTTGATTTGCCAGTATTGATGATCCACCAAAGCTATGCTTACTGTTGTCCAATCTACCACTGCTTAGAACCCACCAATGAAAAAACAGTACTAGGTGCTTTTTTGTTTGTCTGAAAAAACAATACAACTTTATATGCTACAGTCCCACATAGTCAGTCCACTACTGACCCATTAACCCTAGGCTGCTGTCTCATTCTTACTCCCTGGAACTGCATTACCTTGGATTACTACTTTTATTTCCAAAGCAAAAGACACAAATTGGAAGATGAGGCAAAAATCCAGACATTCTTTGAAAATCCATAAAGTTAAGAGGTATGAGTTCATGTTCAATACAACACTCTCTCAACGCCGCAATTTAATGAAAGTGTATTCTTAATGTATGATGAATTTGTGAGCTAACTTGTTTGTGTTCAGTAGGTAGACTGATCATTGTTACCAACCTATGAACCTATGAACCTCTTTGTGCATGCATCTCTCTCTGTCATGCACACATATACACACATACACACACACACTCTTCTTCTACTTTCACGCATGCACTCACTCACTCCGTACTTGCCTATTAACACAGGTAATTGCTGTCCTTTTCAAAGGCAACAGTGGCAAATCCATACATGAGTCCCTCTTCAGCGAGAACACACACACACTGATTGTTCAGTGCAAAATAATGGCGTACACACACTGACCCTTTTTTGGCTCAAAAACAAAACTAGAAGGGTGCTTTGGCACATGCACACACACCGACATTAGCATTACAGGTCATGGGAGTGAAAAACACAAAACAAAAAAAGTGTTTTGGGGCATGCGTACATCGATGTTGCAGTTAGACTTTGAGGGCCGCATGGAAGAGCTCTGAGGGCCGCATGCGGCCCGCGGGCCGCAGGTTGGACACGTCTATTTTAGAAGACTAAAATTAATACTGAAAACACCGTTGACATCTAGGAACAAAGTCCAAGCTATAAACTAATTTGCTCTTCTTACCCTAACTTATAGTTTTGCAACTGACTGGCCCCAAAAGGTGTCAGATCAGTTGGCTAAAAAAACAAGAAGGATGCTTCATGCTCATCAGATGATTTATAAAAATCAGTGCATACCAAGACTATATATTCCCCGTTCTGAAGGAAGTGTTGGCCTCGAAATTGATTACATGTATAAATCTGCAGTCGTAGGACTGCTACATATCTGCTGACCTCAGAGGACCCACATGTAGTGAAAGTATTAAAACATGAGGAGAATAAATCTAAGATGACTTTCCTGCTTAGTTGGTGTCAAGCGGGAATGGAAATCAAACCAGAAGTAGATAAAAATCAGGCAACAACTGAATGTGCCAAAAAAAAAACCCAAAAAGAAAGAATATAAGGTGAAGGATCAGATAAGAAGGCAAGAAATGGGGAAAATGCATAACTATAGTTGTAAATAGAGAAAACTCTTGGAACGACCTCTTGTTGATCAGGATCAAACACAGGAATGGTTAAAGAGAGGTGAATTTAAACAAAAAGACAAAATGTTAATATCGTTGGAAAAAGATAGTGGACTACATACATGTTGGTTTACAAAATCCATTAAACATATGGGAGAAACAGACAAATGTATGTTTTGTAAAACAGAACTGGAAACAGTTGCACATCTTGTAGCTGGATGTGATCAAGGGAGCCCGCAGGATTTTTTGCAAGGGGGTGCAAACCCAGAGCTTCGCCCATGCAGCCCCACCCCCTCCGCTCATGCAGAACCTCCCTGCCCGCACAGGCATTCCAATGTCCCATTACTTGGATATTTCTTCCCATTTTTCATAGACATTGTTCAAATCTCTCAGTGTGCATACTGTTTTATGCTTTACTTCTACAATGATTACAGATATTTAGATTTCATTTGCAATTTTATTTCAAATTTTATAAAACAAACACTGATAGACATTTACTAAACATAAACAAAGCAATAGTCTTACAATGAAAACAGACAACATTAAAACTTCTCTACCTTTGAACTCACATTCAGTAAAACAGCACTGAAACCCACATTCAAATAAAATGCAATTAGCAATGGCAGGTGGCAGAAGTAAAAAAAATATTTTGACACCAAAAAACACTTTTTTGCTAAACCGTTTCTATGAAAATCCTTCTGCCACATGAAGGCGTAGAATAACTTATTCCAGCTATTAGATATTTGCAAGAGCATTCTCGTTTTCTAAATTTTAAAGTAAAACTCAGTAAAAATAATACGTTATATTTTCACACGTACTGCTGAAATAAGTATATCTGTGGGCATTGTTGCATAAAATATTAAAGAAGTACATTTTTTTGCATTTTGTAACTCACTCTGGCATTTCACAAAAAAATACAAAATAAAAAGATCACTAACTATCAACCTCCACTGCTGCATATCTTCATTTTGACTCTACATCACAAGAACCACCATATGCCGTGGTGGTACAGCGGTAGCATTGTTACCTCACAGCAAGAGGTTCTCCTGTTCGATTCTTGGCTTGGCTTGGGAGTGCCTTCTGTGTGGAGTCTGCATGTCCTCCCCGCGGTTGGATAGCATTTGAAAGACATGTGTGCGTAAATGGGCATGCCTTCATTGAAGGTTGGGTGTCAAGCTGGCACCTCGGCGTTTCGTAAAAATCTACTGCCAATCATTAGCGGACCAGAGGTCCGCTGTGGTGCCCCCTTAACAGGAAAAAGCTGAAAGACAAACAACATCACAAGAACCACCATCATCTTTGAAACTGTGGTAAATTCCCTGAAAACCAGAAGATGTAGCTGTATATGTTTGAGTTGTATGACACTGTGAATAAAATTGCTGAGAAGCCAGATGTCCACTCCTCACTGTTCCTTCATGTCACAAGTGGGGAAGCTTTGAAGGATTTAGTATTTTTAGCCTCAAGCAAGAGAAAAAAGACAAGTTAGTAGTATTATGAGAAAGATTCTAAGTGTTTTGTGAGACAAAGAAAAATCTCCCAGAGAAACCACAGTCAATAGATGCTTGTGACTGAGCTTAAACACTTGGCTAAAGACTAAGGGTTTGGTGACTTGCATAATTCTTTGGTAAGAAAGTTAGCTGCATCTGGTATCAAATGTTATAAGTCCGAAGCAGATTGTTAGGAGAATCAAGCCTGCCGCTTGATAAAGCATAGAGCAAGTGTACTTTCACATTTACTGCTTAAGGATGCAGCTGATGAAGGTAACTGTAGAAAAAAAGGCTGTGAATGAATGTAATGTAATGATAAAGTAAAGAAACAAGTATGTAAAATAGGAAAGAGAAGTAACAAAGATGAATGCAGGTATCTCAGCTGTCACCCGGAAATAAATGGGCAGTCGTAGTAGAGCTGCATGTACTAGATGTGGTTACAGGCATGAGAACGCACATTGTGGAGCATTTCGTTGAATCTGTAGGATATGTGCATGTCAGACTTGCAGCACAAAGATGTGCAAAGGTTGGAATACTGCTCAGCAAGATTCACTTACTCGAGTCACAAGGCAGATAAAGCAGAAATGTTTGTGAAGCATGTTGTAATTCAAAATCGGAATGGAATACAAACTTCAGAGTGTGATGAAAATAAATACTGATCTAATATACCTATGATTCAAGGAAGACATTTTGCTTTAAGCTAGGTACTGCTGCTGAATGTAGTATTTTATTAGAAACTACTTTCAAAGCACTAAAACTACCTAATACTTTAGATAAATATACATGTACTTTTCTGACAGAGTGCACATTTTAATCACTAGTCTGAATGCTTGAAATAAAATATACACACACACACCTTCCTTTACCTGCCTACTTCTTACACACATGCATACACACCCCTAACTACCTACTTCTTACATCCACAGGCCCCTACCTATTTCTCTCACAGACACACACCTCCTAATCATTTAAACATTTAAACACACACACGCATGCACACACTTACCTCTCACTTGTACTTTCATCCGTAGTCCAGATGTCTTCTGGAATTCAAATTGCACAGGAGCGGAAGATGAAGATGTAAACTGTGAGTCGCTTGTACCTTCATTGCACGGGAGCGGAAGATGAAGATGTAAACAGTCAGTCGCACAAAAGCAGAAGCTTCTGTGCGACTGGATGCAAAGGGCGTTCTTAAAGTAGAACACCCTTTAAAAAAATATAATGTATTTTTTTTTTACTTAAAAGAAAATGAATCTCCCGCTCAGCCAGTTCCAGGGGGGTACAAATGCACCCCCTTGCACCTACCTCTGGGCGCCCTTGGATGTGATATACTAATGGCAGAAAGACTTTATGATGAAAGGCATAATAATGTGGCAAGACTGTTGCATTGGGAATTGTGCAAACATTATAATACTAAAGTAGCTGAAAAACATTGGAAACATGAGCTATAAAACATTATAGAAAAAGATGAAGTTTATATCACATGGGATCACCAATTGCTAACAGTTCAAAAATGGATGCAAGATAACCAGATATAGTACTCCATGAAAAGAAGACAAAAGTAGCATTCATGACTGAAATTGCTACACCCAGTGATTACTGTGTCTTACTTACAGAGAGAGAGAAAGTCATAAAATAGCAGGATTTGCAGGCAGAAACAAGTCCATTAAGGAAGAAGGATGCTCAGATAGTTCCAAAAATAGCAAGGGCAATGGGTCTCATAAAAAAGAATTTACAATCGTAGTTAGATATGTTACAGATACATATAACGCTATATGAATTGCAGAAGGAGTCATTACTGGGCACATTGAGGGTAATGCGAAGAGCACCTCTGGCTAACATCAAAGATTGAAACCATACTAATTTCATGAACTTTAATCATACTTTAACTTGGGAATGGGGTCCATTCCCATCATGGTATTAGAAACCCAAAAGACTTGGAGAAATTAAAAAAGGGAGGGGGAGCATGTTCGTAGGGAGCAGGGTAAGTAAGGATTTGTGGGTAGGGGTGTTAGCTATGATTATACTTTTGTTATTGATGGCCTCTGTCCATAAGGGCATGGGGGCCAGACTGGGGATAAATTTATGATTTCCCATCCAATTGTAAAGGTTTAATTTGAATAGGGTTAATGATGAACTCTGTTTTACATGGACAGGGAACCTATTGCATAGTGCAGGGAAACTTTTAAACACACAGTTGTCTCTCCAGCATGTTCCGTTTATATCACAAGTGATCTTCAGATCCCTAGATCTAGTTTTTCTGCTGCTGTTTGTTTTGCACATATACAACAGATCAATCACAGCTGAGTCTCAGGAAGCCTTGTAAACCAGGCAAAGATCCTCTCTCAGCAGCCTGTAGGAGACTGAATGCAGAGACCGAGCCTTTAGGTGATTAGTGTAGGGTAGGGTATTTATGCCTTGAATTCTCCTTGTGAGAGAACTTTGTGGGTGTTCAAACTGCTGCAAATGTCTGGCTAGCCTAGGTACATGCCAAAGGAGACATGTATTCCATGATAGGTCTGATACGAGCTGAGTAGACTGGTACTATAACTTCCTTGGACCTGGATGCCAAGTGTTGGTCAAGTACAGATTGCTGTCTACATTGGAGTATTGGAGGTGTCTACATATGTTCTCAGATCCCTTACCACTGAATCAATCTTAGGGGTATTTTATTGATGGTGTAATTAACTTGAGCTAACAATTTCCTAAATGGCGTTTTAATGAATTTTTCTTTGGCACTGAGTTTTAGGCCATGACTTTGGCACCAGTCATTTGTCTGTGTTAAACCCTCTTGCAAGATGTTGGTGTCTTGGAGGAATCTATAATAGCTCCAAATTAACAGTCATCTGCAAACATGGTGAGCCAGAGGCCTTGAACATTAGCCTTGACTTCTGAGAAGTGGATGCCAAACAGGAGCAGGCCCAGCACACAGCCCTGGGGTGCTGTGCTAGAGACCAGTCTCTTGGTGGAGGTGGTCTCATCGATCCTGACTACTTGGGCCTTGCCTCTGAGACAGCTGGCAATCCAGTGAGTTACATAGAGATTTATGTCTAGCTCAGAGAGCTTGTCAACCATGCCTGAGTGGGGTATTGCATTGAATGCCATGGCCAGGTCAAGATATGCAGTATATACTGTTTTACCCTAATCCATTGCCTTAGTGATAATGCACACAGAAGTCTGTCAGGTTAAGCAGGGATGACCTTCCCTTAACAAAGCCAAATTGGGATGGGTCCAGTGTCTGTAGGGTGCCAATGCCCTTGTTTATCATTTCCATGATAATTTATTCCATGCTTTGGATATTAGGTTTGTTAGAGTAATGAGTATGCAGTTCTCTGGATTAATTGATGGTCTGCCCTTGTGGAGGAGAGTGATTGTTGTGGTGCCCCACTGAATTAGAGTGTAGCCTGTTTCAAGGCTGTAGTTAGAGTGCCTCAAGTGGTCCTGAGAGGTCATGTTTTAGACTGTTCAGAAGGCAATCAGGCATGCTGTCAGGACCCATGGAGGTGGTGTTCTTTGTTTTAACAAGTGCTGCCCACTCCTGCTCTCTGCTAATAGTTGGGGAAAATATGTTGGAGGAGATTTTTCCTGGTGGAGCAGGTGAAGAGTCGGGGGGAAGTTTGAGCTGAATTTTTCAGCCAGTAGAATTGCTATGTTAGCGTTCACCACCAGTTCAGTACATTGCTGTGTTGCCTTTAAGGTTCCAGACATAGCTAAAGAAGGCCTTGTGATTGTGCTTAGAGTGTGAAGCTATCCTGACCTCATAGTTGACCTCCTTGTTGGACTTAATTAGACCTCTTAGTCTTTTGTTTAGTTGTATAAGAGAGCACTTGTCTTTAAGGAAGTTGCTCTTCATGATTTTGGCCATGAATTTTCTTCTTTTATTATATACTCTGTTTAGGCGAGGAATCCACCAGTGCGGTTTTTTTAGTGTTTGTTTTGGGGTTACTTATGGTAGGTACAAAAGCCTCTATTCAGACATCCACATGTTTGTATAGGGACTGTGTGAACAATTCTGCAGAAGTAACTGTGGTCGCAGGGTTAGGGGGAGTCTTTGATTTTGACAAACTGTCACTTAGTAGGATGCAGTTTTCCTTATAATAGTTTCTGTCACTGATTTAGTTGTGTTTGCAGTGTTGATTTTTACTTGAGAGAAGACAGCTTTGTGATCCAACATCACTAGTGAGGATGTGACACCGGGGTGGGGGTGGGGTGCAGTGCTCTCCCATGTTAGTGAGTACCAGATCCAGTATGTTTGATCCTCTAGTTGGAGTCTGTCTGCACTATCTGTTCCAGGGTGTTTATGTTAAAGTCCCGAAAGTGTTGTACCTGTCAGTTTGGGGAAGTGCAAGTTTCCCAATCTGTCGAGGGGTAGTTAAAGTCACCCATGAATAGGGTGTTTGGTTTGATGGTGAGCACCCCCTAGTAGGTTTTGGTAAGGGTTGTGAGGCTCTAGGGTCCGTGATGGTGATCTGTAGTAAGGGCTCTAGGGGCATAGTTGGTGATCTGTAGTAAGGGCTCTAGGGGCAGAGATGGTGATCTGTAGTAAGGGCTCTAGGGGGCATAGTTGGTGATCTGTAGCCATTATATGGTGAGTGACCTGCTCTATGGTGACTTGCACATGGATAAGCTCCATGGTATCATCCTATTTAACCAACCTAGAGGTATGTTTGCTGCTAATGTAGATTGAGACACCTCCACCTTTGGCCCCAATCTGTGCTGTCGTTGTGTAGCACTTGATAGTTTAGGGGAGTTTTACCTCCAATCACAGCATTAGTCCTTTGTCTCACAGAAAGATTATTTTAAGTCTACACCTTGGGGTGTCTCGTTAACACAGCTTTCAAATCACCCCATGACTATAAAAAAAGAGGAGTGAGGCAAATCGATGAATGCATTTCTGATCTCTGCCTTCCACCCATTTATTGTTCTGAGTTGTGGATCTTTAGTCTTATAGTGATATCAAAGTGCCTATCACTGCTCCAGTTTACATGCACAGTTGTTTTTTCCCCCCTGAATATTCAACAAAACCTAGATGCTAATCCTTCTTTAGTAGGTAGAAAAGAAACTAAATTATTTGAAAACCTGTGCCATCACACTGAAACATAGCACAGATCTGACTTTTAACAAAAGCAAGAACTGAAAAATAAGAATAAAAAACACTAATAAACACACAATACCCATTGCAGTACAGCACAAATTAAAATAAATAAAAAAAAGGTCAGCCAATTAAAATCCACAACCAAACTTTAATATAAAAAGGTAAGTGCTTCCGTCCAAACTCTTAATATGGAACGTCTTCAGAACTAAAAAAAAAACACTTGCTGAAGATGAATTAAATAGCCTCTAAAAACAAGTAAAATCAGATGACCTAAAACATGAATTAATGAGTTACAAGACTTCAAAGTGTTTTAATTGCAAAACAGAATTTAAAGAGCAAGGGTCTGAGGTTGGTAGGTCAACACAAGCAAGTAAAACAGAATACAAGAGGATCTCCTTTATTTCTACATATTCCTTCGATAGTAGTGTTATAGCAGAATGTATTAAGAAAAAATGGAATTTATTCCTTCTAGATCCAGTATTGATTAAAAAACTTGGGGAGAAACCTTTTATTTATAAGAAGGATCTTTCCTTAAAATGCTTATTGGAAAATGATTGGAAAAAGAAAATGTTGCTGGAAAAATCTGGTACTAGCAAGTATGGCTTCTGCCTACATTGCAGATGCATCATTAGTGGGAATAGTTTTACTGTTAGGGGATGCACATATTTGACTTTTGTACGTTGTAATTGTGAAACAAAAAATGTTGTTTATTTGGCCTAGAGTTTGTTTTGTCCAGCTTATTATGTGGGTAAAACATCAAGAAAATTTAAAGACTAGTGCTTTATACAAGCACATTATGTTATTCAGTACCCACAAGTTTATTTTTTAGTGATAGATCAGGTTAAGGACCTTCAGGGTAGAATTGTAGATTTACATTTAAATTTATGTGAATTACCATGGCAGTTGAGGTAAAATGCAACAACATACCCAGGGTTGAATGAAGCTTGCTCTTTAAATTCTGTTTTGCAATTAAAACACTTTAAATTCTTGTAATTGATTAATTAATGTTTTAAGTCATGTGATTTTAATTGTTTTTAGAGACTAATTCATCTTCAGCATGTGTTTTGTTAGTTCTGAAGAAGTCTCATATTAAGAGTTTGGAACTAAAGCACTTAACTTTTTATATTAAAGTTTGGTTGTGAATTTTAATTGGCTGACAGTTTCTTTTTTTTTTTTTTTTTTTTAATTTGTGCTGTACTGCAACAGGTATTGCGTGGTTATTACAGATATGATTTTTGCCAAATTAGAACAGTGAATCTGGTTTTTGTGAGTGCTATTTTTTGCAAACAGCGGGATTGTCTTCTTTCTAGTTCTAACTGCTGGACTAGTGACATTTGACTTAAACTGATTAATTTATGCTACTTCCCAGAAGTCTGCAGCTCATTGACCGATGCTTACATTGTTTCTATGGCTTTAAGGTGCTGCCTCATTAAAAAGAACATGCTGGGAATGAAAGCAAACACATCTATTGGTGAAAATAGAACATTTTCATTTTTATAGCTGTGAGTGGCTAAAAATATGCAGGCAGCTTGAACTTGATAAGAGCTTAGATGAGATAAAGAGGCAGAACAAGAATGCAATTCATGGACTCAAGGGATTGTATATTTACTTCTTGTAAGGCACTAAGGAGGACACAAGTGCTGTGAATTCATAACTACAGTCACAAAAGATAGATGATGATGAAACAGTGACCTTGTCAGGCTCCAAACCTCTTTCCTTGCTGCTGCTACTACTAAATTATATGGAAATACATAATTAAAAAAGAAGCAATTAAGCTTAATTTATTTTATGCAGCCAACAAACTAAATGTTGTACATGGAGTCCAGTGTAGTGACTTGCTGTAAGTGACTTCATTATAGACTGCAGGCAGGATGTTTGGGTTGTACCCTTACCAGTGTCGGCGGGGGGGAGGGGGATAAAAAGTCAGTGTGAACAGTGCTATTTAAACAGTAATGAAACTGAAAGAGCAAAAACTGACAAACTTCAGAAAATTTATGTTGTTTTAAAGAAGTTTTAGTTAAAGTAAAAAAAAAAAAGCAGTTTGCTGCTTAACGTCTGCTCCTGTATGAAGAAAGCCAAAGGTCAAAGTGTGCTTAAATAATAACTCATGCGGGTGATGAGTTCAACAGGTAGCAGTGGAAAGGGGACAGAAGAACACTTTTTGTCTTAGGTCACTCACGGTACTGATGCACAATCCTGGAATTTGGCAAATATAATTGTGGATCAGTCACGTAAATATGAAAAACATTTTATGATGTTACCTGAAAGATGTCTGGCAGCAGTGATGGGCCCCTAGTTAGCAAAGTGCCCTAGGCAGGTGCCAGGGAGCTTAGTGCTACATCCAACTCTGGGCTTCTCCCTCTATGTCCCTACCAGTGATCCATAGGTAGTTATCTCCCCAGTACTGGAATCAACTTAAAAGAAATCTCCAGCTTTCAGGTACTGTGGAAGTAGGAATTCAGGTAACAGTGATCAGGATAACAAAAGTGATATTGTAGAAGGCTAACCAGGAGTTTGCAAATACATTCTGCAAAGTGTTTACTTCTAGATGGGCAATATAGCATTGGGAATCGGATGCCAAAAGTACCAATAGTGGGGATCCTGCTAGATGTTGAGGGCCAGCCAATTTCACTAAACCTGCCTTCAGTAAGTTATGCTTGAAAATACCATGCATACACACCCAACAGAGTAAGCCAGACAAGGCAGTCTAAGGAAGACCTAGACAGCACAACACACTTCATAAAATAAACAATCCTTTCTTGCTTGAAGACAGCTGCTTCTGAAGCTTTACCAGTGCCTAGTTGTACACAGGGCAGCTAGTTTGCAGTGACAAACACTGCCCCCAGAGTTGCAAACCAGATACTTCTGACATTAAGTTATATTCTCACCACAACCATCTAGTTAATAAAAAAGGCCTGTTGTCATGGATATGAACTTTCCCACTACATCTGTAACCAGCTTGGTGGATATGGAAAACCTGAGGCAATGTAAAAACTGCCTCATGTTTAGTGACAGCCAGCTAATTCTTAAACTGATTAGGTATCTGAGAAATGTATTTATACAATGTCACTGGAGGCAAAACTGTCACATAAAAGCACACCTAATGTCAATCATGTTGTCAGTAGTACTCACTGTACAAAACAGACACATAAATGCACATATGCTGAGGCACTTAATTGTTACCTTCCTAAATTCCAAAGGCCTCCTAGATGAAGTACACATAACAAGTGACCTCAGTAGCCTTAAATGCACTCTTTCAAAACAACACCCACATCAACACATACAGCCACCTCTCACGGAGCCTCTACTTCTAAGTCCATAAAGCAAGCTACCACACAATCCAACATTCCAATCATTGGAGACTCCACCATGAGACACACTGAAAGGCTGAATAAGGAGAAAGTCACAGTCAGTTGCTTATCAGGGGCCAGGATCTGCCACATTACACATGCACTCCGGTCACTGGACCACAAGTACCAGTATGACTCAGTCATAGTCCATGTGTGAGTAAATGACCTGACACATACCACCCTTGACTATATGAAGAGAGACATCATGAAGCTCTTGGAATTTGTGTCCCAGGCTGGTATGAGCCTAGCATTGAGCAGCATTTTACCTTCTCGAAGGATGATGCCACAATATGAGCAAAAGATTACTGACTTTAATAATTGGCTTAGTTTCTGGTGTCATTCTAAGGGGGTGGAGTATTTGTCAGCATGGAAGGAGATAGGTAACAGACCACGCTGGTTTGCCAGGGGTGGTCTGCACCTCTCCCCTCTAGGCTTTTGAATATTAGCTAAAACATTCAACTCCCCCATGGTGCCTTTTTTAGGCAATGCCAAACTGAAAGTACTTCCGACCTAGCAAATGTAAATCAAGAAAATCTAAAGGTGTTACTGGTCAATGCTAGGAGTTTAAAGAAGGAACTCCACTCCCTACACGTTCTCCTCACCCTAGAGAGACATCTGTGCAGTCACTGAAACATGCTTTAAAGCCTTGGATAGCACACCAGCAGTACAATGCTATAATACTGTCCAAACGTTTAGACCAGCTACTACACAGACAGGGTCTAAAGGTGGAGGTGCCTTGATTTACATCAAAAATAGATATACCTCAGGGCTGGCCAAGCAGTATGATGTACATGAGCTTCTCCATGTTCACATCACCACAGGCAAAATCACATGCACCTTCCTTGCAAGCTATAGGTCACCTTCTATGACCCAGGAAACCCACAACATGTATTAAAACTTATTGGAAACACTCATCTAATCCAATACCATATAGATGGGTGATCTTAATTAACCCGCTATTAACTGGGAATCATATACGACACCAAATGTGCAGGCACAGGAATTCCTGGAGTTTGTAAACATAAACTCACTGGATCAGATTGTCAATACACCGACCAGGGATGCAATCATACCAGATCTAGTCCTAATAAATATGGGAGATCACTACACACCCCTAGTGTGATGTGCTCTCTGTTAAATTCAGACCACAAAATGGTCTCTTTTGAGTTACAAATAAAACCCGGAACCCCAATTAACCCTGGAATGTTCAGAAACTACTCTAATGCTAACTTTCAACTATTAAATGATAATGTGGCAAAATTCCAAGCCCCATAAACCCTGAGAACACTGCTGCCTATGTGGAACTGTTCACATAAACTCTATATAAGCATGTAGCTACTACAACCAGCGAGAGATGCATTTACATAGCCAAACTGGAAGCAGAGCTCTCTCTGGCCAAGATTGTGCTAGACAGTCAAGAGGAGAAGGTTAACACCTGCATTACACCTCAAGCAACTCATAGCCCTTCAAAACCCACACCATCAACACCCACACATAGCAACACTAAACCCACATATGCGGAGGCCCTTAACATTAACCTGCCCAAGCAACAAGGATCTCTGAAGCCGAAACGTAAACAAACACCAGTCACAACCAAAGTGACACATAGCTCACAACACCAGTGTGCCACCCAACAACAGCCCCTAAGGCAAGACAATGTACCTAACACTTTAGTCATAGGTGACTCTATAGTCAGGCACACTGATGTCCCACTCACCAGGCTGAACAAAGAGAAAATTGCAGTCAGCTGCCTGTTGGGTGCCAGGATTCATCACATAATACATGCACTCAAGTCACTCCACAACAAGTACAAATATGACTCTGTCATTGTCGATGCTGGAGTGAATGACTTGAGACATACCTCCCTGGACTACATGAAAAGAGACATGGAAGAGCTCTTGGATCATGTGACCCAGGTAGGTATGACCCTATCCCTGAGTAGCATCCTGCCTTCACCCAGAATGATACCACAGTATAAGGACAAAATGATTGACTTCAACAATTGGCTAAGCTTCTGGTGTCATTCAAAGGGGATCCAGTATTTGTCTGTCTGGGAAGATATGATTGACAAACCACAATGCTTTGTCAGAGATGGTCTGCATCTGTCACCCCTGGGATTCAGGTTACTGGCTAAAGCTCTTGCCACCTCTATAGTACCTTTTTTAGGCAAGGTTCAAAGGATAAAACCACCACCGTAACAGATACAAGCATGCAAAATCTGAAGGTAATGCTACTCAATGCTAGAAGTCTAAACCTCAAAATGCACTCTCTCAAGGCACTCCTAAAAATGGAGAACATCGATATCTGTGCAGTAACTGAAACCTGGTTCAAGGCTCCAGAGAGCACCCCTGCAATACCAGGCGCCAATTCTTAGCACGCTTTTTGGCCACAAAACCAAGACAGAAACACTAAAGGTGGAGGAGTGTCCATATTCACCAAGGATATTCACACCTCCAGGCTACTTGCCCAACACAATGCATCTGAAATTCTCCAGGTGCAACTAACACTAGGTAAGACTGCAATCCAAATTGTAGCTTGCTACAGATCCCCCACCATGCCCCAAGATTCTCACTACACCTTTCTAAACATACTGGAAAATATTAAGATACAACCAAACACCCTCATACTGGGTGATTTCAACTACCCTGCCATTAATTGGGAAAACTACTCAGGTACCAACTCCTTTTCCCAATGGTTCTTGGAATTCATAAATTCCAATCCTGGATCAACTAATCCATTGTCCCACCAGGGGCTCCAATATCCTAGACCTGGTCATTACCAACATGGGATATAGATGCTCGACACCAGTGGTCACCCCCTCATTGGTCAGGTCTGACCATAAGCAAATCACCTTTGACATCCACATCCCCCCCCCCCCCCCAGTAAGGAAACCTCCTTAAAAAAACTTCTCCAAAGCCAACTTCATGCTACTGAAGTCAGAAGTGACAAACTTCACAACACCCACGCAGACGGGATCTGGAAGTTCGACTGCAGAATCCTACACTAAGGCACTGTACGAGCACATCCACTTGTGCATGAATCGTGCCATCCCAAATAGAACCAAGATGCTCTTCTCCAAAAAAGGAAGCCAATCTGGTGGTCCCCTGCTATAAACAAACTATACAACAGAAGGAAGAAACTGTTGCAGAAAAGAGGAAAATCCCAGGATGCAAAAAACTCCCTCACCAGCCTCAGTAAGAAGCTGAGATCCCTCATAAAATCCTCAAAAGCTACTTATGTAAATAAAACTGCCAAAGATTCCAAAGACAATCACAAGGCATTCTATAGTTATGTCAAGAATCTAAATGGCAATGCTCAGATCTGCTTTGAGCTACAACAGAATGGCATTAAATATACTGATCCCAAGGATATTGCCAATATCCAGGCAGATCGAGTTAGTGCCAACTTCACCCCCTCTCACCCTCTAAAGGGCCCATCTCAGTACCAAAAGATTGCCAAAAACAATAATCACGGCCACACAGGTAGAAACTGCACTCTTCAAAGCTAAGAATACAGCATCCATGGGACCAGATGACATCCCAGGCTGTGCACTACATGAACTACAAAATGAACTGGCACCTCACCCAAGTGTCATGTTTAATCATAGCCTCACCTCAGGCTTCGTGCCCACTGAGTGGCGCACAGCTACAGTTATCCCTCTCCACAAGGGAGGATCCACCTTGGATCCTAGGAACTACCGTCCCATCAGTCTGACAAGCCTTAACTGCAAGGGCATGGAACGCATTATCATGGAACTTATAAACAAAGACATTGGCAACCTTCAAACACTGGACCCCACCCAGTTTGGGTTTGTGAAGGGCTGATCTTGTCTCCTGAATCTGATTCACTTCTTCGAATCAGTCTCCAGAGCTGTGGATGATGGTAAGGTGGTCCACACAGCCTATCTGGACTTCGCCAAGACCTTCGACACCATCCCCCACTCTGGAATCATAGATAAACTTACTAAGCTGGGCATAAATCCCTATGTCACTCGATGGGTTGCCAGCTGGCTTACTGACAGAACCCAGACTGTAAATATAGCCGACTCCAAATCTAGCTCCAGGCAAGTGACAAGTGGAGTACCTCAGGGTTCAGTTCTGGGACCACTCTTGTTTGGCATCTACTTCTCTGAAGTACAGGCCAACACTAAGGGACTCTGGCTAACAAAGTTTGCAGATGACTGCAAACTGGGAGCCATTATTGAATCACCAAATTATGTGGATATTCTACAAAAGGGCCTTACAGAAACAGATGCCTGGTGCCAGAGCCATGGGCTCAAGCTTAATGCCAAGAAATGTATAGTTATCCCCTTTGGAAAAAAACATGTACCCATGAATTACCACATAGGTGGCAGGACACTAAACATTGAAAGTGTGATGGGAGACTTAAGGACACAGATGGACAATGGTTTCACTTTCGATAACCACATTGCTACAACAGTCAGGAAATCCTTCTATGTGGCATACCTCATCACTAAGGGCTTTTCATCCAGAAAAAAGGAGGTCATTGTCCCATTGTACTCATCCCTCATTAGACCCATTATAGAGTATAATGCCCCATTTGGTATGTACCTCACAAGACATCTGCAACAGCTGGAAAGGCCACAGAAATACCTCACTAAAAGAATCACAGGCCTAAAGCAGATGCCATATGCTGACTGTCTAAAAAAACTCCAGCTATACTCTGTGGCATATCGTCTCTTCAGAGTCAATCTCTGCTTAACATACAAGGCCATGTCAAACCCTGAGCTGTTGGACATGCTCCAGTTAAAGAAATTCCAATCCCTCAGCGCCACACGCTCCAGAGATCTAAACCTTGTCATCACAATGAACAAAACATGCTGGAGGGATAGGTTTCTGACCCAGAGACTCCCCAGACTATGGAATAGACTGCCCATACGTGTCAAGCAGAGCGCCTCATTGGCCCTCTTCAAAAGGAACCTTGACGACTGGATGGGAGATAGGAAATTTACCCTGGGGATCTTGTCAGTCACCCTGCTAGACAGGGGTCCAGGGAAGTAAATATTGTGGGAAGAAATAGCCAGGGAATTGTTATGGCCAGGCTTGCATAGGCCCTAGAGAACTAACTCAAAAAACAAGCCACCCTGGTGGAATCACAGCATCAATAGGCTGCATAAGAGAAGGAAGAGATTCGTGGAAAGAATCAAGAGGTGTAGCACCCAGCAGGATAAAAGAAGGCTCATCAAAATAAACAATCAACTCAGAGGACATGAAAAGCCTACCGAAGCCAAATTTGAGGTAAATTTGGCCTCCCATGCCAAGGATAGCCACAAGGCATTATTTAGCTATGTCTGCAATCTCAAAGGCAATACACAATTGTGTGCAGAGCTCATTGTAAATGGAGCTACCTATACTGAGGTAGAAGATATAGCAAACCTGCTGGTTGACATTCAGCTCTTAGTTTACTAATCTCTTTCTCTTAAACTCTCTTAAGGAAATACCTATAATAACTGCCCCTGCTATCACTAGGGAAGAGGTCCTTAAAGCTCTCTCTAAGGCCATAAACATTACATTGATGGGCCCAGGATACAGCTTAGATGGGACCTGATAATATTCCAGGATGCCTTCTAAATAGCATGAAACATGACCTGTCAGGCCCTCTGGAATAACTATTTAACTGTAGCCTCCAAACAGGCTTTGTGCCTCACAAATGGAGAACAGCAGTAGTCATCCCTCTACACAAATGTGGGCCATCTACAGACCATGGAAACTACAGACCAATAAGTCTCACCAGTCTTATATGCAAAGCCTTGGAAAGAATTATCATGGAAATAATTAATAATGACATAGGAAACCTTTACACACTAAACTCAACCCAATTTGGTTTTGTCAAGGGCAGGTAATGCCTACTCAGGCTGGTTGAGTTCTTTGAGAAGGCTACCAAAACAGTGGATGAGGGCTAAAATGGTTCACATTGCCTTCCTTGACCTGGCTAAGGCATTTGACACAATACCACACTCAGGCATGGTTGACAAATTCAAGAGGTTAGGTATGAACCTTTATGTCACACAGAGGATAGCCAGCTGGCTCACAGACAGGACCCAGGAAGTTAGAATTGGGGTATCTACCTCTACAAAAAGGCCAGTCACAAATAGAGTCCCTTAGGGAACATTCATGGGGTCGCTCATTTTGAGGATTTACTTCTCTGAAGTCAAGGCTAATGTCAAGGGCCTCTGGCTGACCAGATTTGCTGATGATTGCAAATTAGGAGCAATCCTGGAATCCCCCACCCCAAAACTAATGTTCTCCAGGAAGGGCTGACACAGACAGATAACTTGTGTCGGAGACATGGACAAAAAATAAATGCCAAGAAATGCATAATAATGTCCTTGAGGATGTCAGCCTCCCCTGATAACTACCACATTGACAACACACCCATAGCAGTCGACCCAGTAAGCAGGTACTTTGAGTGTCTCTGATGGTGAGGAAAACATTCTTTGTTGCTAAACTTACAAACAAAGATATGGCACTTTGGTCCAAGAAGGTAATTGTTTCACTATATTTAGCATTCATCAGACCTGTCATGGAATACAGTGCTCCTTTGGTATATACCTAACCAGGCACATCCAACAATTGGAAAGTCCACAGTGGTTCCTCACTAAAAGAATACAGAACATAAGTAACATGTCCTATGCAGGCCACCTGAAATGCCTATCTCTGTATTCTGTCTCTGACAGGCTATTGAGGGGAGATCTATACCTAGCATACAAGGCATTGTTGGACCCCACCCTGATGGACCTCCTGCATATCCACAAAACAAACAGTAACAGAATTATCCATTCTAAAGACTTACACCTTGCTTGTGATATAAATAAGACCTGCTGGAGAGGCATGTATGTATCCCAGAGATTACTCCTTCTCAGGGACAGACTCCCTGCAGAGGTCCTCCCTAACCAAATTCATGTGTAACTTGGATGACTGGATGAGGAACAAGAAATCCATCCCTGGTTTTACACCTGTTTCTCTAATGGACACATGAAGTCTGTAAATGATTAATCTCCCAGGCCTTCTGCATGAATGTTTCATCTTCTGAGGCCCTGCTTACACTTATCAAGTGTACCAGAACTTGCCATAGATTTGGAATGCATGGTAAGGCTTAAAAAAGCCCTAGTGGTTGTTAGTCTAGAAACAACATCAGAGGAAGAGCTCCAGCAGGCAGATATTGAGCCTGGTAACTACTAACACAAAACAAAGCAAGATAGATAGATAGACAAACAGATAAATAAGATACAGTGCTTTTTCATGTCTGTTACAGATCATTACAAACATCCACTTAAAAATCCTTAAAACAACATGTGTCTACTGATGCACACACATTCAAATTAATTGCACATGTTAAGGAAATACTTGCATCTTTGTTACGTTAATTGACTACACATTCCAGGCTAACAGTATCATTTAAACCCAGACTTATGTCTGCCTGTAATTCAGTGATCTATTTACTCTCAGCATTTCCTGTAATACTCATAATGTTCCCACGTGTTGGTGATAGCGTAACAACCTGCAACACCAGGAAATTAGAGATATGTGTTTCTCCCTTCAAGTCAATATGTTTGAATAAGGCATTATTTTGCATCTGTATTCTTATTTCTGATACATGTCCACTAATTCTATCCTGTAATCTACAGTTTGTTTTTTCCAAATAAAATGTCTGATATATTTATATCTAAACATATTTGTTACATCCTTTGAATCATTGAATTTACAAAATTGTGACAAAGTTTGGTTCTTATATTTATTCACGTCACCAATTTTACTTTGCTCTTTGTAGCACAGTTTATTCTTTAAACTAAATGATTTCCTAAAACCAAAATAAAGCCAAAATAAGGTCCGGGATTTATAAAGCAAAATATTCCATACAGGAGTAGTGTAGCCGCTCCTGCACAGAATATGGCCGCCGAGCGATCTACGAACATGCTGTTTTGATGTGCACAGGCATGCCCTACACTGGTCCTGCATGGAAAGCCATGCAGTATGTTAATCAGCGTATTTGCTGGTGAAAAACATGCAAATGAGCTGATTTAGTGATCCAGGAAGTAGGCAGGTCTCCCTGCAGGAACAGTGTAAGGTGCAGAAATGTATTCAGTTACGAACCGAATACATTTCTGCAAAAAAAGAAAATGGAGCCATGACAGCTCCAATAAAATCATGTATTAAAGTGGTTGGCCATGCCAATGGGCAAATATATGGCCATTGGCATGGGAAAGTGTTTAATTTTTATAAAAATAAATGTTTTTTTTTTTTTTTTGGCCAGTCTCGGCCATTTAAGCATAGGGCAGCACCTCGCAAATGGGATGGTGGGGAAAATAAAAAAAAAATGAGATAAGCCCATTTTAGGTGAAAGCTGCATTTTTGCCATTATAGTCAATGGGAAGCAGAATTAAAACAATGGCAGGGGACAGTGTTTGCTAATGGGGAAGGTTCTTGTGTAATGCAGTAACTATGGAGTAAGGCAGTGGGGTATGTTAATGAGGGGACTTGTACCAAATCACAAAATTCTTCTGTGTCACACTGCTGCTAACCATGTAGGTGCTGTAACACTATCATGTAGACAGGAGGAGCAACTAACATGAAAAGGGGTGTGTCATGCTTGCTGTAAGTACATTGGAGCTCTGTTGGCCGAGTCTGTGCTTAGCTAAGCACAGCTAAGCAAGGGGGTATGTCTGAGGCTGTATACACTTATTCCATGAACTGAGGAGCATGTTTGTGCCCAGGGGAGGGCCATTTCTTGCTGTTTACACTAGCTAAACAGGTCTGGGTGGCATGCCAGGATGTAAACAGGAAGGATATAGGAAAAGAAAAAGGAAATAGCAGAACAAGGGAAATGCTGTACAAACAGCAATATGAGATACTGCAACACACAATGGACCATTGAAAGCACTCATTAATACAGCTGATATGGGATACTGCAGCACACAATGGGCTATTGAAAGCACTCAATAATACAGCTGGCAGGTGGCTGCATAGCTGAAAATGGGAGGAGATGTAAAACAATTAAAGGGCAACAGCACAATAAAGGAGAAATGAAGTAGAAATCAGTAATATGGGACTGTTGCAACTTACAGTGGGCCAGGCAAAGCACATAATAATACAGCTGGCTGCATAGCTGAAAGTGGGTGGAGATGTAAGTAAAAAATAATTAAAAAAAGGAAACAGCAGAATAAAGACAGTCATGCACAAATTACCACTAATACTTCTAACACTCACAGTGGCCAGATCAAAGCCATGTGTAATATAGGTGGCAGCTGGAGTGTATCATACTCAGCCAATCATACAGGCAACATCTGCAGCACAACAGTACAAACTATGCAAACACCTTAGTCTGTTTTTTTTCCCACAAAGTCTGCAACATTGGTGTACACATGCAGGGGAATTTTAACTGAAAAAATGTTAGGGGCTGCCATTGCTTTGATCCATCAGTATGTGCTAGAGACTGAGGGCGGAGAGGAGGATAATGCTGACAGCCACCACAGACCAAGGAGGAGAAGAGTGTTCAGACCCAGGGTAACTTACCATGGGCTACATGATCTGGAGATAGAGCACTACATGGTGGACAGAGACATACCTCAGCAACTCACCAAGCTGTGCTGGCCTCAACTCAGAATTAGAACTAACAGAGGGGAACCCATCCCGGTGGATACCAAGGTATGTGTAGCCTTAAGAATTCTAGCTACAAGTACTTTCCAAAGACCTACTGGGGACATGATGGGGGTCTAACAAGCATCTGCATCCAGGGTACTCCACCAGTTCCTGCATACCATGCTACCACATGCCAGTGAGCACATTTACTTCCCCACCACCAGTGAGGAGAGGACCGGCAATATGCATCTCTTCCACCATGTAGCAGAATACCCGGAGGTACTGGGTCCATAGAATGCATGCACATCTACATCAAAGCCCCACCCGGTGAACAGGGTAGGGTCTACATAAACCACAAGGGCTTTCCCTCCATCAACTGCCAGATCGTGTGCAATACCCAGGGCATTATCATGAATGTGTGTGCTGGCAGACCTGGAAGCTATGACAACTCCCACATCTGGCATTGGTCACAGCTGTATCAGGCATTTGCCAGTAGGGGCATCCCATATGGCCATCTGGTAGGGGATACTGGCTATGCACTGGAGCCATGGATAATGACACCCATCAAAAATGCACACACACTCACACAAGAATGCCATAATGAGGCACACGCGCAAACCAGGATCATTATAGCTCATGTGTTTGGGATGCTCAGGTCACAGTTCCACTGCCTTGAAATATCTGGTGGATCATTGCAGTACTCTCTAGCCACATGTGCACACATGTTCATAGTATGTACCATGCTACACAATATGATCCTGCAGAAACAGCTGCAGCAGGAACAGCATGGAGAAGAGCCACACAGCCCACCACCATTGCCAAGGCCCCCACAGGCACAAAGGGACTCACAGGAGGAGGCCCCTGACCCTGCTCCTGTAGGCAGATAGAGGCATGCCCAGTATGCTCATGCCTTGGCAAAGAGGCAATGCATAGCACACACGCTGACACTGTAGAGACCCCAGGGACTGACACCTCTCTCTGACTCGCACACACAGTAAAATGGATGACACACACATCACATTACCATGTAGAGGCAGTGTACTGTCTGCATCCAACATAGGCGGCCCTCAAACACTGTCATCATAACTGCTGGAAGCACAAGGTAAGTTAGTCTTCTTAACAATAAATGAATGGCATAGTATTCTGTTAGCATATCTATGGTAATGCTGCATGCATGCATTTAAGGGAATGGGGTGGCCTACTGGGAGATCAGCACACAACTGACAGCTATGTTGGCCACTAGGAAATGTCTGGCCAAAACTGGCCTCCATACACTATGCAGTAGTACCTAATGTGGCAAATCCCACTGCAGTATAGATGTGAAAACAACTAAGTGGGAGTCATAGGTCACAGGCATGGATGTAAGGGTGGGGGTCCCATAACTACCCTCACACCCACACAGCAAGTCAGCTGTAGAAAACCACAGAAAAATGCCTGGTAAAGGCACACAAATGGCAGCAATGTTAAATTAAACCCATACAGACTCACACAGTGATAGCACAGCAGAACCCACAGTTGCAGTAAGGCTATGAAGGGTAAGAAGTCTGAAACTCAAATGTATACCAATACAATCTAACCTAGGCTCTTTACTGATATGCCTCCAGTCCCCAAGATAGGGACAATAGTATGGTAAATGGAACCAAAATGTAAAGTAAATATCAGGACAGTCTGTGCAAATGTGTACAGTGGACAGGTGTGCCCCCCCCATATACCCACACAAATGCAGTAACATATATGTTTGCATGGAAATAGCAGCATAGCACACATTGGCAGGGCTGTACTAATACACATGAAAACATATTGCCTGTCCACAATATGCAGGGGTCAATCTGCTATGTGTATGTGTGGTTAATACTGTCTGTATCTGGCCAGCATGTTCTCCTGGCAGTTGTCTTGTACTGCCCTAGGTACAGTGCTGCCTTTGACAGGGCCATGTGCAGATAACTGCAGTGACAACTGTTATGCATGTCAGTGACACTCACTGTTCTGCCACTGACATACCTGGAAGTCACAGTGCTATGTGGAGTATGCTACACATATTACTGACATATTGAAGGATGTGTAGCAGAGATGCCAAGGCTTTTCTGAATATAAGTGCTGTGTGGTACTGTTGCCAGTGGTCATTCTCAATAATCCTTTTTCCTATGTTTGCTTTTACAAATAATGGACATGCCTGCACAATTGAATGCACTCTGTACCCACACCCATAACTCCCAACCTCTGACAGCAAGATGTCTGGACAAGGGCAGAAAGAAAAGTGGAACAAAGGCACAATGATAGGCATGTGTTGTAAATATCATCCTTACATACTGAGAAAGTTGGTGGGGTGAGGGGTTTGCAGTAGTGGGAATTGTTTGAAGGTTATGTATTTGGAAACAGTAATGTCTGTATTATTTTGTAACACTACACTTCAATTATATGTAACTAACTTGCCATAAAAACACAAGTTTAGAGGGGTGTGTTGCCAAGATGAGCACTGAGTAGCAGCATTTCTCTTCAGCTGTCTCTTCAAATCTTTTATGACAGGCTTTTTGATAATAACTATCCATATTTTGGATATTTTAGTATTTGTTGAGAAGATTCAGAAGAATAAAAAGTTTATACATTTTTTTTTTGAAAATTTTAATTTTTCCTGTCAATATTATCAGAACTAGTCTACCTTCATCAAACAACAAAATGAGCTTCACTAAATCTTCAAAGCAGGATACAACCTTAAAAAGGAAACTACAATATTTGCTAACCAATATTCAAGAATTAACAACTAAAATAGACATGAACTTGGATAACTTTAAAGAGAGACGTGCACAACAAATGGATACCTTACATGAAGGTCTACAACAACAAAAGAAACACATTTTTGGGGCTGGGTCTCTTTAAATGACATGGATACCAGGATTCAAGAAGGAGAACATAATATAGAATTCCTTCTGAGGCAAAACACTCTCCTTCAATCAAAAGTAGATGATCTTGAAAATAGATTAAGTCGCAACAACATAAGAATATTTGGTTTGCCTGATAATATAGAAGGAAATAACATGGAAAAGTTTCTCACCTCTTGGCTGCCTGAAATCTTAGAACTCCCTGAAGCCCTTTCCTATGGAATTGAAAGAGCTTACAGATCCATGTTTTTTTCTAAGAATAGCAAACACAGTACTACAAAATCTGTAATTGTAAAATTTCTCTCTTCACATGATAAAGAAATAGTCTTAAAAACCACTGGGCCAAGTCACCTGTTAAAATAAAGGACAATGTGGTTCATTTTGACAATGACTACTCTCCTATAGTAATATCTAAAAGAAAATTAGTTTTACCCTTAAAAAATCAAATTAAAAACCCATTTGTGATTTCCTGCAAGACTGAAAATATTTCATCAGAATACAACAAAAATATTTGAGGACTTATACAATGCTCTCTCATTCATTAAAACAAACAAAATATCAGATACAATTGAAGACATGGAATGGGCTAATGCAAGTTTAAAAAGAATTGCTGAAAATGGAACATGGAAGACTCATGAACAAAAAAAGAAGCTCAGAAAATAACTAATTTTGGACATTCATACTTACATTTACATTCAAACAAACACACCCCCTTTATTTTTTTAATACATTCACATACAACCCACAAGTTGCTGGAAATGGATTTGGAACAACAGGTAAGCTAATTATACACGTTTGCTGTTGTTTTATAATTAATTTATATAGTCAGTCTATAAAACCCTAATACATTTATAGCTTAAAAAGAATAAAAATAGTTTTTTTTGCTTAAAATGATAAGATCTAGTTTATAAAAGAGTAATTTTGTTTTGTTGTTTGATTACTCTCTAGTATTAATTTGTAGATCTTATTTATTTGTTGTATTTACACAGCGAAATCTGATGCGCTTACAGAAGTGTAGTTGTGGTCTTTTCTTTGAATTACTTTGTTGATTTACTAGTGTGATTGGGTTTTGTAGATATTGTGTCCTATAGAGATGTTTTTTTTCTTTGGTCAAGTATTACTGGTGGAGATATGTGAAATAAGACTGTTTAACTGGTTGTATTGTATTTGGCATTTTGTTTTTTTATTATATACTTTTGGGAGAGGCATGGAGCTGTTTGTATTTGTTTTGCCTGGTGCAGCTTTATTTGTGTGCTCTCGGTGCTTCTCTCTATTTATGGTTGGGTTTACATTTTTTGTTTATTGAATATTTAAATGCTGGATACCCAGTTTGATTTTCATTTTGGTTTTGTCTGGGTTCTATGTTTGTGGTGTAGTTATTTGGGAGGGTTTCTGGTATTGTGATCATTTGGCTCTTTCCTGGTGTTAATTTTGTTTCCCTCCGTTTGACTATTTTTGCAAGCTATGTCTCTACATGAGACTTTATATAAGTCAGTAGTGAACCCATACTCACTGTTTCCCACTGGAACTTCTAAAAGTTGTCCCTAGTGCTGGATCGGCTCGAGACTTGCTTCATGAGATGCTCACACAGTTGAATCATTTCTTCACTGCTTCATCACATAATTCTTGATCTTATGGTTGAACTTTGAACCTAGTTGCTGCCTTTTAGTCACAATAGAATGTTCAAACGCATTGAAGAAAACAATGCACTTGCCAGCTCACTTTGCATTGAACTGGAACAGTATAAGATTGATTTAATCCAAAGAAAATGAATAGATTTATTCTTTTTTAAAGGTATCTATGTTATTTAAAACAAAATAAGTGATTTTATACCATTTAATGAATATTTAATACTACAGCCCACACTTAATTAGCCTACTTATAATTTTACTAACTCCAATGAGTATTTTTGATTGTAGATTGTACAGAAGATTATTATCAAAATAAATTATAAGAGAAATTATGTTGGATATAATATTAAAGTCTATAGACTGGTAAATTTGGTTTTAAGTACCAGGTAAATTTCTTAAAAACTAACATTGGAGTGGCTATAAGCACAAATGAGGTAGTTGAAACCTCCAATCATCTCATAATATGCATTGCACCAGACAGATCACCTGTAAATTACATTTGGCAACAATGTTATAATAGTAGTAGAAAGTTAAATGGAACTTGCTGTACTGACAATCAGTTAAGTATGGTAAGTTTCCAAGTTAGTGAAAAGTGTTTCATACAAGTAATATATTTTGTCTTTCTTATTTCAAAATTTCATATCATTGGAAGAAAGTTACTGTTTGTCATTTTTGCATTTAAGTTACCTGTAACACATTTCATTTAAGTTACCTGGCACTTGCTCACTAAGTCAGCACTAAAAAATTAAAAGCACTACACCCTCACAAACTCCCCTTGAGTACCTTGTTCCCCATTGGCCCTTTTTTCAATTATAAAGGAATTCCCAGTACTATTCTGGCATGTCCAAAGGTCAGTTGTCAATCTCCTCTCCAGTCCAGCTGGTGAATCTGGGAATCTTGAGGCAATGTTACAACTGCCTCATGTACACAGACAACCCTCTCCTCCTCCCAACAAATTCCAACACGTGAGACATGCGACCATATAGCCAAACTGGAGGCTAAGCTCTCTCAACTCAGTACTGGCGTAACCAGTCAGGAGGAGAAGGAAACCACACTCACTACAATTCCAGTCTCACATAGACCTACCACAACAGCAAACCAAACACATAAACACACAAAAACATACTCGGAGGCACTAAATAAAACTCTGCCTAAGCAGCAGAGACCTACAAAGCAGACACCCAAGCAACCGCTACCCCAAAACAAAACACGTGCAACACATAGCTCACAAAGCCAGTGTGCCGAACAGTCACAGCCCTTAAGGCTAAACAACACACCTGATACGCTTGTAATAGGTGACTCTATCATCAGGCACACTGATGTCCCGCTCACCAGGCTGAACAAGGAGAAGGTCACAGTGAGCTGCCTGTCGGGCGCTAGGATCCACCACATAACATAAGCACTCAGGTCACTCCAAGGCAAGTACAAATATGACTCAGTCATTGTCCATGCTGGTGTGAATGACCTGAGACTTACCTACCTGGACTACATGAAAAGAGACATAGAGTAGCATTCTGAGCATGTAGCCCAGACCGGTATGACCCTGACCTTGAGTAGCATCTTACCCTCACCAAGAATGATGCCACAATATGAAGACAAGACAATCAATTTCAACAATTGGCTTAAGTATTGGTGTCATTCAAAGGGGATCCAATGCCTGTCAGCCTGGGATGACGTGCTCGACAAGCCACGATGCTTCGCTAGGGATGGCTTGCACCTATCACCCCTGGGCTTTCGGATATTGGCAAAGGCTCTTGCTACCCCCATAGTGCCTTGTTTAGGCAAGGCTCAAAAGCCAAACCCACCTCCATAGGTATCACAAGGGATAAGAAACTAAGAGTAATGCTACTCAACGCCAGAAGTCTAAACCTCAAGATGCATGCACTCAAAACTCTCCTTAGCATGGAGAACATTGCTATCTGTGCAGTAACAGAAACCTGGTTCAAGGCTCTCGAGAGCACCCCAGCACTACCAGGTTATACCTCATACCATGCTTTTTGGCCCCAAAACCTGGACCGAACCACAAAAGGAGGGGGAGTATCAATATTCGTCAAAGATACCCACACCTCCAGGTTGGTGGCACAGCACGAAGCATCAGAGACTATCCATGTGCAACAGACAGTGGGTAAAACTGCCTTCCAGTTTATAGCCTGCTACAGACCACCCTCCCAACCCAAGGAACCCCACTCGGCCTTCCTGAGAACACTGGAAAATATGAAGGTCTCTTCAAACACCATTATATTGGGCGACTTCAACTACCCAAACATAGACTGGGAGCATTACTCTAGCTCCAACACCCTAGCCCAAAGGTTCCTAGAATTTATAAACTCAAATGCTATGGAACAACTTGTTACCACTCCCACAAGAGGGGAAAACATACTGGACCTAATCATCACCAACATGGGGACTCTATGCTCAGAAGTGTATCACTGGTAAGATCAGACCATAAACTAATCTCACTGGATATTCACATCCCGACCCCAGCCCCTGCCCAGAAAACCACAGTGAAAAACTTCTCTAAAGCAAATTTCACACTCCTCAAAACCGAGGTGGAATCCTTCAAAGCCCTCTGGGCCTGTGGAAAATACAGCCCAGACCGCAAAATCCTTTATAAATGCATTCTATGAACACCTTCAGGAATGCATGGATCATGCAATCCCAAATAAAACCAAGACCCAATCCTCCAAAGGCAGACGTCCTGTCTGGTGGACCCCAGCCATAAACAAACTATACAATAGAAGGAGGAAGCTACTACATGATAGAGCAAAATCCCAAAAAGGGAAGGCATCTCTGATCAGTATTAGCAAAAAACTACGGGCACTTATAAAATCGTCTAAGGCCAGCTTCGAGAGACAAATTGCACAGGACACTAAGGATAATCACAAAGCTTTCTTTAGTTATGTTAGGAACCTGGGTGGGAATTCCCAGATATGCTCAGAATTAGTCCAAAATGACAAAAAATACACCAAACCCACAGACATTGCCAACATCCTAGCTGACAGGTTCAGCGCAAACTTCTCCCCCCCCTCCCCACCAAAAGGGAAAATATCTATCCCAGCAGAGTGCTGCCACCCTGACATCTCAGATGCTCAGGTAAGAACCGCCCTCTCCAAAGCAAAAAACACAGCATCAATGGGACCAGACGGTGTCCCGGGCTGCGTCTTACATGAACTCCAAGAAGAGCTAAACCCAAACATAAAACTACTGTTCAATCTCAGCCTTACTACAGGATATGTACCCAAAGAATGGTGTACAGCAACAGTGGTCCCTCTCCACAAAGGTGGTGCCTCAACGGATCCTGGAAACTATCGCCCCATAAGCCTGACTAGCTTGGTCTGCAAAGCTATGGAAAGGATCATCATGGACCTCATAAATAAAGATATTGGGGACCTACAGACACTGGATCCTTCCCAGTTCAGCTTTGTTAAGGGCAGATCCTGCCTCTTAAACCTGGTTGATTTCTTTGAAACAGTCACCAAGGCCATTGACGAGGGAAGGTGGTCCACACAGCCTACCTGGACCTCGCAAAAGCCTTCGATACAATACCCCACTGGGGCATTATAGATAAGCTCACCAGCTTAAATATAAACCCCTATGTCACTAGATGGGTTGCAAACTGGCTCAAGGACAGAATCCACATGGTTAGAATTGCTGGAGCCATGTCAGACTCCAAACCAGTTACAAGTGGCGTCCCACAAGGCTCAGTCCTGGGACCTCTCTTGTTCGGTATATATTTCTCGGAGGTACAGGCCAACATGGAAGGACTGTGGCTGACCAAGTTTGCAGATGACTGCAAACTGGGCACCATAATCGACTCTCCAGCCGACACAAGCATCCTCCAAAAGGGCCTCATAGAAACAGACAACTGGTGCCAGAGCCATGGCCTCAAGCTAAACGCCAAAAAGTGTATAGTCATCCCCTTTGGCAAAAACAAAGTGCCCACAAATTACCATATAGGTGGTAATCCATTAAGTACAGAAGAAGTAATTAGGGACCTGGGGACTCAGGTTAATAGCAATCTCTCATGTGACAACCACGTGGCCAAAGTGGTTAGAAAAACATTTTGTATAGCCCACCTAATCATGAAGGGATTCACATCTAGATCAGGGGAGGTCATCGTGCCTCTTTACTCATCCCTCATCAGGCCCATAATTGAGTACAATGCCCTTTTTGGGATGTACCTTACCAGACACCTGCAGCAAATGGAAAGACCCCAAAAGTACCTCACCAAGAGGATCAAAGGGCTCAAACAGATGCCATATGCTGCCCGGTTAAAGAAACTCCAGCTCTACTCAGTGGCATACCGCCTGCTCAGAGGCGATCTGTGCCTGATGTATAAAGCCATGTTCACCCCGGAATTAATGGACATGCTGCACCTCAGCAAATCCAAATCCCATCAAGATACGCGCTCGAGAGACTTGAACCTCAGCACTGAAATAAATAGGACATGCTGGAGGGACAGATTCATAACCCAGAGGCTCCCTTCACTCTGGAATAAAATCCCAGTCCAGGTTAGGCAGAGTCCCTCATTGACTCTCTTCAACAGGAATCTTGATGAGTGGATGGGAGATCATAGGTTTACCCAGGTATCACTTCTGTGTCACTGTTAGACAGAGGCACAGTATACTAACCTCGAAAAAGGGCATAGTAAAATTAATTTAAAATGGGTGGCGAAAGTCAAACACACTCTGGCTAGGCTTATAAATGCCCTAGGGCAGATAGCCTAGTATGAACCTATGAACCTATGAACCTATGGTAAAAAACATATTTAAATGCAGTACACTGCAATATGTATATTCCTTATGGCCATAGGTTAAATGTTAATGCATATAACAGTTATTATATGAATCTATGATTTAATATATTGAAAGAATAGAAGGTTTCATTGTGTGAACTAATAGTATAGTACTATTTATTTCATGTGTTTCAAAAGCAACATGTTATTTAACGTATGTATCAGTTAAATTACAAGGTTGACAGATGATATTCAGTTTGCTGCAGGCATTAAGCAATACTAGTATAGTGATATTTAGGATATAGTAAGATGACAGCTTGACCTAAATCTAATTGTTTCGTGACTTATATTGTTTATGTACATATTTAATTCTATGATGAGTACATCAAGGATTATTTAAAGGAATAGTCTAGATTTGTTTGTTATAATAATTTATTATATTTCTTTTATCAGTATTATTGTACATTCATGGAGCTTTTCTAGTTTTTGATTTTAGCAATCAGAGAGCACTAGAATATAACATTTTATATATGCACTATAATAATAATTAATAATTTAGACCCAAGCCTAAACCAGGCTATTTTTTACAAAAATGAATCCAAATTGAAACACATTTGATAAAGATATTATAATTCTAATTTCATTCTGCTTCAACACTAAATTTAATCATAATATTAACCTGTTGATTAATTTAGCTTTAATTGATGATGATTCATACTATTATGTTTTCTTAGGGTTATTCTTTACTAGGTTGTATATTATAAATAATTTAGATATACTTTTAGATTGATATGTGATATTTAAGATATTTTATTTTTAAAGCCATGTTATCCTTATAATATACAGAATGTATTAAATTTTCTCAGACAGATGCTGATTAGATGTTGCTACTGGGAAGGAAGTAAATTTGAGTCATAATATGTCACTTAAATTAGGAGTATTAGACTCCAGATGGGATTGGGGTGGTTGTTATGTTACTAGTTTCTGTTATAAGAGTTTTTTATTATTTTTTTTTACATTTTTCACTATACATGGAAAAAAAACATTTTATGTAAATTACTTTCTAGTTTATTACCACATCTTAAATATATTGAATCATATAGTATTCCTTTATTCTTCAATAGTAAAATATGTTATTGGTTAATATACTTCCTTTACATATCTCCATTGCAAAATGACTTCATTAAAAGGTATTTCAGTAAACAATGGATTACATAATCCCAGCAAGAGGGGGAGTCTATTTAAATGCCTTAAATTACATAAAGCTCAATTAATATTCCTTCAAGAAACTCATTTAAAGACGGAGGACTTATCCAGATTATATACCAAATCACATTCAGTGTTAGTTAGTTCAGAACATAATCAAAAGAAGAAAGGGGGTACCTATCTTATGAAACAATACTTTAGTATGTCCAAAGATAATTGACACTTATAGGATAATAAAGGGATGTTTTATCTTGTTAATGTTGAATTAAATAAAAAAAATGATACTCTAGTAAATCTATATTGGATACCAGGAATTGGTAACAATACAGTAAAACAACATCTTGAACTTATATTACAAATGTCTAAAGGATATATAATAATGGCAGGTGATTTTAACTGTATTTTAGATGATAAAGAATCAACTGCTCATAGTAAAAGAAGAATTACAGCTTCTGCCAAATTGTTAAAATATTTCTTGGAGACATACTTACTGAAATATATCAATATATTTGCTGATTCTAACTCTCATACTTTTTTTCTCATAGATATAATAAATTTTCAAAGACAGAGTTTTATTTTCTAATGGTATGGCAGATTCTTTAACTAGTGCTAATGTGATTTCTTGTCCTTTATCTGATCACAATTCAATAAGTTTGAGTTTATAGTTACTGTAATTCAAATTACAATACCCAAATAAGAAGGATACCTGGCTATATCACAAAACCGAAAAATTTTAAAGAATTTTATAGATCTTAATAACACTAATGATACATCTGAATTTTATGTATGGGATACTTTAAAAGCTTATCTTTATGGGAGAATTATTAATTGGTTTCACAAAAAAAAAGAAAAGTTGGGATGAACAGTTACTTGACATACAAAATAAATTAGACACTTTGAAACCCGGTCAAGAAGGATATATTGATAAAAATGATAAAAGAAAAGAAAATTAATTGAATAATTAATATATGGAAATTCTAAATCATAAAGCTATGATAACTCTAGAGAAGTTTAAACTTAAACTTTTTCCACTAATCCTAGATCACTGAATTTATTAGCTAATAAAACTAAAAGACTAAATAAATTCAATCATATAAATGAAACCCCCCCAAAAAAAAGATGGTTTCAGATATACAAAATATTTTAAATGAGTTTAGACAATTCTTTATTAATATAAACCAGCAACCTAAGACAATTGATTCTAATCAAGAGATTAAGTCCTTTATTAATAAATATACTAAAAAACTATCAAATGAAAAAAATACCTATCTAGATAAACCTATCTCTTTTAAAGACATCCAAACACATATTACCAATTTGAAGCTAAATAAGGCACCTGTGAATGATGGCATTATACCAGAAATCTATAAAATCTTACCATTAAACACTTTAAAACTGATACATAAAGTTTTTAATATATCCCAGAATAATAACATAATACCTCCTTCATGGAAATACACTTTTATATCTCCTATTTTGAAATCTAACAAAGACCTCACTAAAGGTTAGTCTTATAGACCTATTTCCCTACTAAATACAGATTATAAAATATTTATGTCAATATTAGCAGATATTCTTAAAAATTTCTTACCATTATTAGAAGATGACCAAACTGGATTCATAGTAAACAGAAATTCTTATGATAACATTAAAATAACTCTATCTTTAATTGAATCAGTTAAATATTTAAAAAAAATGTAACATTAATTAGTTTGGACATAAACTGCACTTTCGATTCAATTAAGTGGGATTATTTATTTATTTTATTGAAGGAATTAAACTTTTCCAGTAATTTCATAAATCTGATTACTCAATTATATCAGGGTAGTCAAGCTTATATTAAGAAAGACACAAACATATCTCAGAGTATTCCAATCATTAAAGGCACCAAACAAGGATGTCCTTTATCTCCTTTACTGTTTGCATTAATTATGGAACCTTGGGCTAACTTAATAAGAAATTATGAAAACATTGATGGATATAACCTAGATTGTAATGAATACTCTACAATACAAATGTTTGTGGGTGATATACTCATTACTATAGGTGGAAATAACACATCTATCAGGGCTCTCTTTAAGGATATCGAGATTTTTCAAAAAAAATCAGGCTTAACCTTTAATAACAATAAAACACAAATCTTATTAATTGGCCCTAAGAAATTTGAGCTATGTGATGACTATGAAAAATATCTAGCACAATCTGATGAAATAACTTATTTGGGTATTGTAATTACTAACAATATTAAAGATATAATTCAAATTAATTATAATAGAAGTCTAATAGCAATAGAATATCTTATTAAAAAATAGAATAAAATCTCTGTTTCTATGGATGAAAAACTTTCAGTTATAAAGATGATTCTTCTCCCCAAAATTATTTATATCATCCAATCAATTTCATTACCTCCCCCAAATTTAATAATTAAGAAGTTTAATTCTATGGTCCACAAATGTTTATTGTTTCTGACTAAATCTAGAATAGTTTTATCCTATCATATGAAAAACTGGGATAATGGAGGTATAGCTATGCCAAATCTAGAAATTTACTCAGTTTCTTCAATACTCAAAACTATCTCCCTTCTTATTGATGCCGAATATTCAGCTAAATGGAAAAAATCCTACAAATCTTAGTGATTAATACAATAAATAACAATAAATCTCTGAAACTAGCTTTACTAAATAACATCTTTATATGGGTTTTATAAGAATATTTTTTATCTAATCCATCTCAAAATTTCAGAACTAATTACATAACTCTCCTTTTGAAATCCTTCAGAAATTATTTATTTAAATTTAACATCTACAAGGACTGGATATTCCTCCTGTTTCCTTTAGCCTATACACAGGGAGTCATATTCTCATCTGATTATACTAAAATGTTTTCCTTTTAGCAAAAAAATAATAATATTCTGGTCTTAAATTATGTCAAATAATGACTTAAAATCTATTATTTTACTCAAGGCTGAATATGAATATGATACATTTTCTTGGCTGGATTTACATGAAGGAAGAAAATATGTTTCTGATAAACTTGATTCAATATCTCTAGCATCTAAAACATTCAGTACCTAAATTAATTCAGTATATGATGCATTCACTGCAACATAAGTCTCCTACTAAAAACATTTTGTCTCACTTATATAAGGCAATTAAATGCGACTTAGATGTTTCTTCAGATAGTTACTGGAATTATTTCACTTTAATAAATAATCATCCTCCTACAGATAAAGACAAAATAAATATATATTAAAGTCAGCTAATGCAACCACTTCATCTCTGAAATGGAAATTATTCACATGGAGATATTTACATAGATCTTTCATTACACCATTTTCTCTAAGTAAATTCAACAAGAATAATGTCAATTGCTGGAGATGTACTAAAGAAATAAATGAAGATTGGGCACATATGGTTTTTGACTGTATAGAATTAAATACATTTTGGAGAGAGGTTAATATTTTCCTACAAGCTATTTTTATGGATAATTTTTTTTATGGACAGCGCAGTGGTACCATTGTCACTTCACAGCAAAAGGTCCTCCAGCTTGATTCTCGACTGGGGTGCCTTCTGTGTGGAGTTTTCATGTCCTCCCTGTGTTCATGTGGGTTTCCTCCGGGTACTCCGGTTTCCTTCCATGTTAGAAAGACATGCATCTGGAGCATTTCTCCCTCTGCTGAAAATTGGCTTTGTTCCAAGTTGAACTTTCCCGGTTAACAAATGTTAAATAAATAAATAAAATAATAAATAAATTTTACATTCTGCAAATCACTTGTTTTGTTCAATACTCCAGTTCCAATTTGCATTAGACAATCTGATCAACCTCTGATCTAGTCTATTTTATCAGGTGCTAGGAAACCATCACAAGAAACTGGAAGTCTAATACTTCACCCTCAATACAAGAATTTAAAAACATATTTCTTGAAGTCTGTAATTTAGAAATATTGACCTTTAAATCACGATCGTCTAGGAATACTACTTTATGTAACATGTGGAAAAAGGTATATGACCTACTACAGAAATAATACTATTGTAAATAAGTGACATTCAACTGTATTATTAGTTTATTAGTTTGTACCTGTGGAGAATGTCCTTGTATATAGTTTAGATATGTTTCTTTGTCTTACTGATGTTTTATTATTCACTTAAAAACTGTCCATATATCAAGATAATGTTTATAGGTTCATAGGTAGGTACTAGGCTATCGGCCCAAGCGTTTACGTAAGCCTAGCCAACAATGTTCCCTGACTTATGCCACCCAAAAAAGTTATTTTTCTGTGCCACTGTCGAGCAGAGACACAGAAGTGATCCCTGGGTATATTTCCTATTTCCCATCCACTCATCAAGATTTTTCTTGAAGACTGCTAATGAAGAACTTTGCTTGACATAGATGGGTAGCCTGTTCCAGAGTATGGGAAGTCTCTGGGACAAGACTCCATCCCTCCAGCATGTTCTGTTTATTGTGGTGACAAGGTTTAGGTCCCTAGAGCGTGTAGCTCGGAGGGACTGGGATTTCTTTAGGTATAGTATGTCCAACAGCTCTGGGTTTGACATAGCTTTATATGTTAGGCAGAGATCACCTCGGAGTAGGCGATATGCTACGGAGTAAAGCTGGAGTTTTTTGAGGCAGTCAGTGTAGGGCATCTGTTTGAGGCCAGTAATCCTCTTTGTGAGGTACTTCTGTGGCTTCTCCAGCTGCTGCAGATGTCTTGTGAGGTACATTCCAAAAGGGGCGTTGTGCTCTATAATGGGTCTAATGAGTGTCGAGTAGAGGGGAACAATGACATATTTTTTCCTGGATGAGAACCCTTTTATGATGTGGTGTGCCACGTAGAAGGACTTCCTGACTACTGTGGCGATGTGACTATCAAAGGAGAGACTACTGTCCACCTGGGTCCCAAGGTCTCTTATCACACATTCAGTGTTAAGTAGATTGCTGCCTATGTGGTAGTTCATGGGTACAGAGTTTTTACCAAAGGGGATGACACTGCAATTTTGGGCACTGAGCTTGAGGCCTTGGCTCTGACACCAGGCATCTGTCTCAGTGAGGCCCTTCTGTAGGATGCCCACATCATTTGGGGACTTGACTATGGCTCCTAGTTTGCAGTCATCTGTGAACTTTGTTAGCCAGAGGCCTTCTGTGTTAGCCTGTACTTCAGAGAAGTAGATACCAAACAGGAGAGGTCCCAGGATGGAACCCTGTGATACTCCACTTGTCACTGCTTTGAGGTCAGATTTGGAGTCTGCAACTTTTACACTGTGGGTTCTGTCAGTGAGCCAGTTGGTCACCTATCTTGTGATGTAGGGATTTGTACCTAGTTTAGTGAGTTTAGCTATAATTCCAGAATGGGGGATGGTGTTGAAAGCCTTGGCGAGGTCAAGATAGGCTGTGTGAACCACCTTAGCCTCATCTATGGCTTTGGTGACTACCTCAAGGAAGTCGATCAGGTTCAGGAGGCATGATCTGCCTTTCACAAACCCGAACTGGGTATTTTAATATTAATAAAGCTGTTTAAAAAAACACACGTTTACATAGAAAGGATGAAACCTTTAGCCAAACACCTGGACAACCTGCCAAAAAAATGTACAGGTCAGAGGTATGCACACACAAGGATATGACATCTCAGGTTAGAAAGATACCACACAAGCAGGAGATCCCCAGCCAGCATATCACCAGGTTGCTGGATTGTTCACACAGCTGTTTGCCATTGCTACACTGGCTGTAGCTGCACCTCACAAATGGCCTTGTTGGGGAAGAATTCACATATCTGCCCTCATAATATTGCTCTATGCATCATACAACTACTGTTCCTCCAGTAAAGCACTCTGATGATCTGAGGATGTCTGTCACTAGGTAATGACACAATACATTGCAATTTCAGACTACAGATATGTCAGTGAACATCTGGTAAACAAAACAAGTACCCTGAGGAAAGTTCTGTGCCCACCTGAGAGGCACACAAAACCCTGGACTGGAGTACACCTATCTCTGGAATGGAGTCCCACCCCAACTATAGAAGTTCACACTTGACATGCTCCTACACTTAGAGAATTGCAGGACATGTTGCAGCCCAAATCAGAATATTTGACTGTATTGTGTATATATGTCCATAGGGCGGCCACGGTGGTGCAGTGGTTAGCATTGCCGCCTCACAGCAAGAGGTTCTCCGGTTCGATCCTCAGCTGGGGTGCCTTCTGTGCGGAGTCTGCATGTCCTCCCTGTGGTCGCGTGGGTTTCCTCCGGGTGCTCCGGTTTCCTCCCACATCCCAAAGACATGCTGCAGGTGGATTGGACACTCTAAATTGGCCCTAGGTGTGCGTGTGAGTGTGCCTTCTGTGGAAGGTTGGGCGCCGGGCTGGCAACTCGACACCGTAAAACTCCACTGCCATTCAATGTGCGGACAAGGTGATCCGCTGTGGCGACCCCTAACCGGGAAAAGCCGAAAGAAGAAGAAGAAGATTGTGTATATATGTCCATGCATACAGACAGCTATGTACATCTCAACTGTTCCCACACACACACATCAGACAGAATTACCCTCAGCTAGCTGTAGGTGGCCCATATGTGATATATCTGCATCTGTTGCTTGAGATACACACACATATATATGGCAACAGATAACATATGTCAAGCATGCACACACATAGATGTGAGGAACTGAAAGACAGACAGAGATACAGAGAGAGACACACACGGGGACACAGACAGAGTGAGTCACACACACAGATACCCTGAATGACATACTAGTTATAAACAGTTGCATGTGCCAGCATAAAAGGTGAGCCGCATTGTGTAACAGTACTGAGGTTTTCATAATATCACATCACCTACCTGTGTGTGTGTATGTGTATGTGTGCGTGTGTGTGTGTGTGTGTGTGTGTGTGTGTGTGTGTGTGTGTGTGTGTGTGTGTGTGTGTGTCTTTGTAGATCCAAGTATTAGGAGACTCTTCCCCCTTAGTACACTTCACATTGCCCTACTTCACAAGATCTGCTTTCATTCACTTTAGAAGTACCATTGGACACCAATCACCCCTATAAGCTCTGTAGTGCATGTGATAACTGTGTAACACTATAGTAGAAATAACTAGATAGGTAGGAGTTCTAATCTCAATACTGACAACTGTTTGTGTGTGTGTTACTGTGTGTGTTTTACCATTTTGAGTTGGGTACCACCCTGTAAGCTTCCCATCACCCTACTTTACTAGGTCTGCTGATGTCATTCACCTTAGAAGTACCTTGGAAGTGGTGAAATTATGTAAGCTCCATGGCATGTCTGATAACTGCATAATACTGTAGTAGAAATAACTATATAGGCAGGTGTTCTAATCTCACTACTGGCAACCGTTTGTGTGTGTGTCTGAGTTAGAATCATATACTGTGTGTGTTATACAATTTTGAGTTGTGTACCACCCTGTAAACTTCCCATCACCCTACTTTACTTGGCCTACTGATGTCATTCACTTTAGACGTACTTTGGGACTAAGTGAAACTATGTAAGCTCAGTGGCGCATCTGAGAACTGAGTAATACTGTAGTACAAATACCTAGATAAGTAGGGGTTCTAATCTCACTACTGGTAACTGTGTGTGGGTATGTGTGTCTTTGGATGAAGATCATATCTTGTTTGGCTGATACCATTTTGATTTGTGTACCATCTACACCATTTTACCACCTCCCAATGACCTTACTTTATACAGCATGGTAATGGCATCTGCCTCACATGCAGCATGTCAAACCATTGTGCACGCCATACCAGTCCTCTTTACAGATGCCTATGGAATATCCAGATGTTTGCAACCTATATGTGGTCTGTGTCCATTAGCAATGCCCATGTTTGTGATATAGTTGGCAAATCAGCCACAGTGAGTGTAATGACACAAATGCCTGCATCAGACATCATACCTGACTGAAACATCATGCTGATACAACATATGCTACACTATCACTTGTCCAGGCTTGTAAGAGCAATACATGACTCCACATCCTATTTTTGGTGAGTTATCTCACCATCCTTGAAGGCATTCAGAACATTGTGTTGTAAGAGGTAGTGTGTTATGTCCCGTGCATATAATCTATGTGGGGCATGTCATGTGTATGTAGTAGTACAGTACATCACGGTGGAAATTTAGGTTTACTAATCTGTCTATTGCCAACTGTGTTTATGTTACTGTGTGCACACCCCCTGTGTCAGTCCTTACTGTGTGTATGTGAAGGATATACCATTTTGTCTCCCTGTCCACCCAGTGAAATCAAGAATACATACCACAAACCTGTCATACACAGTATCATGCATGCCCTCATCAACTGCATCAGGGTTGAGTATATAGGAAAGAAATGGCAGGGCCAACAAGTGTCGACAGGTGAATCTATTGCAGTGAATGTAATGGCGATGCTTGTGAGAGACCTGCTGATAGTACTGCAGTAACCTGTTTTGTATGTACGAGCCTGTGGTACTACACACCACTGAGTTGATATGTCCGAAGGCTACCTGTCTGTGAAAAGGGGTATTTATTCAAGGTCACACTGTCTGACAACAGTGTCCCTCACACACTGTTGCATGCATACACACCTGGCACATGTACATATAAAGCTGTACCTTGCCTATGACATGGTCGGTGTATTCCCACTCTGCTATACTCCCTCTTGGGAATGTCTGTAGGGCCACAGCCTACAGACACCTGGAACACAAACAGAATACAGCATGTCAGACTACATTCAGTCAGTGGTAGTAACAGCAATAATGCATCCTGGCTAATAAGGTACATATACCTGTATGTGTGCACATATCAATTGCAAGCAGACAACACCTTACATAGTATTACATAGCTACACTGTACGATATTCACCCTGTGCATCAGAACCATATTAGCATGTCCCTGCATCGATGGAATGGATGACAGGGATGTTGCAAAGGTATCATCATATGCACAGAGTGTGTTGTGGGTTTGCCAGAGGCCTAGGCTGTGTCATACGGTTGACATCATATGTGTGTGTGTATGGAGGGGTATCCAATAGATGGGCTGTGCAGAGATGCTGTATGTGTTTGGAGGTGACCTGCCTGTGATACAGACGTGTGTATGTATGTATGCACACAGTCACACCATGTGGCTGCCCTACACAGGGGTACATTGGACAGCTATGAACCATACATGGCAGGGTGTCCAGTTCACCATCTCCAGCCATGGACATGGGAACTGGTCCTACCAGGGGTATCAGTGGCACCACCAGACCCAAGTCTAGATGCAATACTGCTTCCTGATGGTGACTGCTGTCTGCTGGATCTGTGTCCCTGATGGGACTAGACAGGACCATGTGCCCATGGCCTGCTCCAGTGTGATGTGGACAGCAACCCCCCTTCGGTAGTGCTGGTGTCAGTGCCCCAATGGGAGTGTGAAGGTGCATGTCCCCGTAGACTGTCAGCTGCTGTTGGTGCTGAGCTATGTTCACGTGACTGATGCCATCTCCCACCACACGCTGTAGCACAGACATGCCACGGTTGAGGATTGCCAAGGTCTCACCCCCACAGTCAATTTCTGACCTCAGGATTTTGACTTGTGGCCTCAACAAGGTCATGTATGTTGCCACGTAAATCAGGAAGAGTTGCATCCACCACCTTGCGTATTTTGTCTGGTGTGGCATCTGCTACATGCTTGTACACCCATGACAGCCCAAAACATGCATTTGGTGACTCTTGCTGTGGCACTTGCAACAGCAGATTGATGAGCAGCAGTCCTCCTGCGAGCACCCCTGTCCATCCACCTTTGTGGGACCTCATCTGCATTCTGGCTATAGCCAGTGTCTACACTTACACCTGCCATAGTCACCACACTAGCCTGTTCAGTGCCACTACCTGTCAACTGTCCATCATCTGTGGCCACTGGTGATGGACTATGTGTGGGCATTGTCACTGTGTGTGGGGATGGTGTGGACAAGAGTGGGATGACAAACAATGGCACAGATTCAGCCCCTGACAACCGATCTGTACCTTGCTATTCCTATCATTATTTTCAGAGTCTGCAGAGATAATGACATCATTTTCCAAGCGTGAGGGAACCCAAACCCCACCGCCACCTATGAGGGGAAGACAACATATGTACATTGATACCTGCACTCTGAGGTTGGCTGGTACACACATGTGTGCACGCACACACACACACACACACACACACACACACACACACACACACACACACACACACACTTACAGGTGAGGTGACACAAATCTGTTACACAGACCACACAGTGACCACACAGTACCCAAATGGTGACATGCATGACACACGGCCCTCAACATCATGCATTGCAGCCAGTTTTACTACATGTAACTAACAATATAGAATAAAAAACTATGAAGGCAATGACTCCAAAAAGCAAGGAACAGGCAGGATGTCAAATAACATGTGCTTTTATGCACTTTTTTATATACATGCTCGCTTTTCATGCTTCAAAGTATTTATTTATGTACCTATTATTTTACCTATTATTAATTTGAATTCCTGCTTGTTGATTCTTTTGCCCTTTTGCTTTAGTTTAACTAAATATATATATTTCAGTTTATGGATTTCAGTATAGAATGATTTTAAAAAGTGACTGGCTTTTGTTTTTAGCCAACTTTTCCATGTAAATGGTGTTTTAATGCCAATATTTAATATGCCTTTAAATGTTGGAAAATCACTGTGATGTCATTATTAATTTAAGTATTTAACATGGCAATTAAAGCCTTTAGTTGTTTTAACTTTGTCTGATGAAGGCGAGGGAATTTTCCTTTGCCGAAAGCGCTTACGTATTAAAAGGGGTTATTTGACATCCTGCCTGTTCCTTGCTTTTTGGAGTCATTGCCTTCATAGTTTTTTATTCGTTTGTTTGGTTTGTGAGGTTCAACAATATAGAATACATGATTAGTGATTAGTGATTGATGGCCCTTCCCCAGCACAGACTGCACCCATGTACACATCATTGCTGGTCACCTGTATAGCACAGTGGCAAGTACTATAGAACATATCTCACAACTGTACAGATCCTCGCAGGATGTATACATGTCTGGCTCATATCTTTGCTTTGTTTCTCACAACCCCTGTGTTTCTATGATAGATAACTGGGATGATCTGAGGAGTGACATCACTGATTAATGATATACATTTGAGTGTCAGACCTTCAAACCAGCAGTAAATGTGTGGTCACACAATTCCTGTTACACCACCAACTTTCTAAGCTTACAGTGTATATGATAAGTGTACACAACCCTGTTAACATGCCATGTTCTTGTAATATATGAGATGACACCGCAATAATGCATTCAAATATGTTATCCACCATTCATGTTACATATGACCTTGCAATCCAATTGATAAAAAAACAGATGTATTACATGTAAAATATAATGACTGCAATATGTACAATATGGTGTTTGCATAAGTGTGCACACCCTTAAAATGATACTTTGTTGAAGCACCTTGTAAGTGACTTACAGCATTCACTCTTCTTGTTAAGGTGTCTATCAGCATGGCACATCCTGACTTGGCATTATTTGGCCACCCTTCCATGCAAACATCACCCAACTCTGTCAGATTGCAAGGGCAGCTCATGTGCACAGTCCTCATCGGGTCACACTGGGGTATGTCTATCTGATGTAGGTCTAGGCTCTGGCTGGGCCAATCCATAACCATTAGCATGTTCAGGTGGAGCCTTTCTTAGGTAGCTTTGGGTGTATGCTTTGGGTCTTTGTCATGTTGAAGGCTGACACCCCTCCCCATCCTCAGTATTCTTGCAAATGCCTGATGGATTTTGGCCAGATGTGGGTGTTATTTGGAACTGTTCCAAATTAACACCACTGTGAGTACAGGCCCAGTTCTGGCTTTGGAACAGCATCCAGACAGCAGGCCACTGCCGCCATCATGATTCACCATGGGGATGTTGGTGTTAAGAGGGGTGTTGCTTGTGCACCACATGTACCTTTTGTTATTCTGGCTGTGAGGTCAATTTATAGACTTATTATACCATAACACATTTTCAACATGCATTTAGGATACTTGATGTGCTGTATTGCAAATTCTATCCACCCCTGGATGTTTTTTGGTGTGGGGACAGGCTTCTATCTTCTGACCATACCCCACAGGCCAGACATTTGCAGAATACGGGAGAGTGTTCTCACATGTAGTACACAACCCCAGTAGTTGCAAGAGATTCCTGCAACTCCCTTAGTGTTGCTGTATGTCTCCTGGCAGCCACCAGGACCAAGTTTTGACATATTGTCATCATTTTTGGTGGGACGTCAGGTTCTTTTCAACAGCACTGTTGTCCCATATTCAATCCACCTTTTGACAACTTTCTTCACTGTGTTCCATGGTGTATCCAATTAATGTTGTTGTACCCTACTCTTGATGGATACATTTCAAATATGAGATCCCTTTGCTGCTTTGTAAGCTGTCTGCAACCCATGGCTGTTGCAGGCAACTGATAAAATGTCATGAATATCCTACTTGGACAGCAGACTGTTATTTGGTGTTACTCAGAGTGCCTTTACTTGATGAAAGGTGTGTACCCAAGCAGACTGAATGCTGTCAGTAAATAACAAGCTGCTGCAATAAAATATTATTTGAAAGGTGTGCGCACATATGCATCCAGTTTATTGTAAAGTTTGTATACTCCATATTTGGTGACCAACAGATTGATTGGTTTTACAACTGAATTGTAAATGTCATAGGTCACATTACAGGTTGGAAAAGGTGTGGACTGACATACTGTGGTCTCAATTTGTATATATATCACAAACACCTGGCATCTTAACAGGGGGTATGTACACTGTTTATATCCACTGTATGAGAGAAATGTTTCATGCATGTCCCCACCTTAGGCCATTTGTCCCCCCATTTTGTTGGTCTCTGTCCAGAAGTGTTGCACTGACAGGTTGTGAGGTATGCTACAGAGATGTTACATTCTCTTCAGATAGGCCCCTGTGGTGACCACTGTGATGCAGTGCAGTTAACCCCACCACAAGTGAACATGCACATAAAGCAATATGGCTATGAGTGACAGTTTTGTGCATGGTACATTGCATGGCCTTCACATGCCTGGGGTATTGCCAAACCACAACAGAACAATTCCATACTCACCAGCTTCAGGCTGCCATCCCACATGCAGATAGGATGGACCTAGGTAGTTGTGGGAGAGAAGTATTGTCAGCAGACTCACATCTGGCATTGATACAGGATCGATGTAGCATGTCTGCATATTTACAGTACACCCCCCAATACAACACAATTTGCTATCCATCACCATAGATGTGCACTTCTGTGCATTAGAAAACACCATCCATAACTGCAATATAACCTGACACAAGCACGTAGATACTCCACAAATACAAGTATGTTTGCTACATTAGTCTAGTAATCTCCACTGGGGCCTTACCTGCACACTCCTCATCCATTGTCTGGGTGCCACCCACCTCCAGCATGTGGGGGGTCTGTACCCTGATGTTGTACTGTGATGGGTTGTCCAAGGTTGCTGTGGAGCTCCTCGATGGTTGTCAGTGGGGGCTGTCACTGTGTGGTCCCTTGCCACTGCAGCAGCCCTTTGCCAGGCATGATGTATGAGGTCATTTGCATGATGCCGGATCTGCTCATATGTACATGCATGCAGGCCGATATCATTTACCCTGTGGACTAGGTCGTCCCACAGGCTGGTCCTTTCTCACAAATGTTGCTGGCTCTGGCCAGACATTATGGCATGGTTCTGTACTATGGCTTCTATGATTATATTTGTCTCAGCCGCTGAGAAAGTAGACTTTTGCTGTTGGGACATTGCCCCTGGAAGACATAAAAATGGAAACACATCACAGGACCTCTTACATTTGGCAACAGTATGTACAGAACCTGCACAGCTACATTGAATACCAGTAGCCACCACTGACAACCATAACATACCCCTGTAATCTATCAGCACTGTATCTGCTTACATTGCACTGCTTGTCCTGATGTGTCATATTCCCCACAATGTGGGCTAGTTAATTTCATAATCCCCTACTCCTCATTCATGTCAGTGTAGAAGGATGACATGGCCATCTTCAATGTGGATGGGGTGTAGATGGTGACAAGCTTGGTGTGACTACAGCGTGTAATGGAGCTGGAAGCAGATGCCTGAGTTCATGTAGGATGTGGATAGGGACATTATCAGGTCCCATGGATACTTATGTTTGTTGCCTTTTGGTAGGCAATATGTACCTGCTTACCGGTGATGAGGGGAGGGGTGTGGGTGCTCTGCATATCCACCTATAGTGATGCTGAGCCAGGAGGTGATGTTTGCCCTAAACCTATCTGCAGCAGGTTGGCTGTAGCTATGTTGTGTGTGTATGCGGTCTGATTAACCGCCATTACAGGGTGGGTTGGTATGTTGCCTCTGAGATTGCAGACATATGTGAAGATGGCCTTGTGATTGGCCTTGGTGGATGTGTCCAATTTGTAATCATAGTTAGCCTTACAGTACTCCACCTGTGACCTTATATGCTTGATCAGTCAAAGGCTGACTTGATTGCAAGTTGGTGCCAGCTCCTAATTTGCCCTGTACAGCCAATATAGGGACCAAGTCTGTGGTTTGTGTATTGCTGCTGTCCAGCAAAGGGGATTACTCTACTTTGGTGGAGGCAAGTTTTACGAGTAAGGTATTGCTGAGTCTATACAGCTATGTTGATGTTCATATAGCTGTTTGTAGTAGGCATGGACACACAGTCATAACACAACTGGACACCTCTCCAATTTCAAACAGATAATCATGCTTATTGTAGTACCCATGGCTGTGTCAGGGCAGTGCACAACCAGTAGCTGTAGAAATGTGACCCTGTTGTATGCACAGTAACTAAGATTACACACATGTATATGTACAGCTTATTTAACTGACAATTTGCATCCCATGTCTGTTGTTATGAGGTGGCCAGATAGACCTACTCATACTGGCATGTGCACAGGTAATACCTGATATTCATTTCTGTTCTTTGTCAGTATGGCACACTGTATTCACACTCTTGATACCCAGTCATCCCTCTCAACCCATTAGAGCAGGACAACTGTAGGATGCCACACATACATGGGGGGCAATGGGACATAATTAGTGACGCTGTCTTAATATGGGTGTAAAACACTTGAGTCATTCAATAGCATAGTAGACGTTGCATTGACAGACATACCCTGGAGGATGTCCAACATTCATATGGCAGGAAGAGAGGAGAAAGGCTAGGAGTGTGGTAGTGAGGGTAAGAACTTTTAATGTTGGCAATATGACTGGTATAGGGACAAAGCTAGCTGATATGATGGTCACAGGAAGGTGGATATATTGTGTGTGCAAGACACCAGTTGGAAGGGGAGTATGGGTAGGTGTATGAGAGCCAGGTCACAATTGTACTATCAAGGTGTGAATGGGAGGGGAAAGGGGGTAGGGGCTACCCTGATGAAACAGTATGCCAAGGGTGTTTTTGAAGGATGACATGAGTGTCTGATAGAGTGATGTTTATGAATCTGGAAATGGATGGTGTAATGATGAATATTGTTAGTGCATATGCTATGCAAGTTGCTTGTGCAGTAGATGAGAAAGGGAAATGTGAAGTCAGTTGGATGACATGGTGATGATTGTACCCAAGGGTGAGAGAATTGTGATTGCAGCAGATTTCACTGGCCATGTTGATGAATGGAACAAAGGGGATGAGGAAGGGATGGGTATGTATAGTATGAAGCAAAGGAATGCAGACAGTGAGATGGTAGTGGGTTTTGCAAAAAGGATGGATATGGCTGTGGTGAATACATATTATAGCAAGACCGAGGAACATAGGGTGACATACAAGAGTGGAGGGAGATGCACACAGGTGGAATATATCCAATGTAGGAGGGCTAGTTTGAAGGACATTGGAGACTGTAAAGTAGTGACAAGGGAAAGTGTAGCTAGGCAGCAGAGACTGTTGGTCTGTAATATGATGTTGATGATCAAGAAGAGGAGTAGTGTGAGGGCAGCACCAATGATCAGATGGTGGGAAGTGGAAAAGGGTGATTGTGAGGTGGAGTTCAGGGAAGAGTTAAGACAGGCACTGTGTGGCAGTGACGATTTGCCAAATATCTGGCTAAGTACAGCAGAGCTAAAGGAGATGGCTAGAAAGGTGCTTGGTGTGACATGTGGATGGAGGAAGCAGTACAAGGACACCTGGTGGTGGACTGAGGAAGTAAAGGACAGCATACAGAGAAAGAGGTTGGGGATGAAGGAGTGGAAATGTCAGAGAGATGAGGAAAGTAGACAGGAGTATGAGGAGATTAGGTGCATGGCAAAGAGAGGTGGCTAAGGATGAGGCATATGATGATGTGTATGACAGGTTGGACACTAAGGACGGATGATAAAACTTGTACCAGTGGGCTAGACAGAGGGGCTGAGCTAGGAAAATGTGCAACAGATAAGGTTGATAAAGGATAACGAGGGAAATGTACTCACAAATGAGGAGAGTGTGTTGAACAGATGGACAGAGTACTTTGAGAGGCTGATGAATAAGAGAGAGAGGGTTGGATGATATGGGTATGGTGAATTAGGAAGTGAATTGGTTTACCAAGAAGGAAGCAAGGATAGCTATGAAGAGGATGAATACTGGAAAGCCTGTTGGTTCACATGACATACATGTGATAGCATGGATGTGTTTAGGGGAAATGGCAGTGGTTTTTCACAGCTTGTTTAATGATATGTTGGAAAGTGAGAGGTTGCATGTGGAGTGAAGAGAAAGTGTTTGTGTACTATTTTAAGAATAAGGTTAATGTGCATAGCTGTAGTAATTACAGAGGGCTAACATTAATTAGTCACAACATGAAGTCATGGGAAAGAGTAGTGGAAGCTAGGTTAAGCAGGGCGATGATGAGTAGTGGTCAGCAGTATGTTGTCATGACAGGTAAGGGCACTACAGGTGCAATGTTTGCTCTGAGAGTGTTGATGGAGTAGTACAGAGAAGGTCAGGAGTTGATTTGTGTCTTTCTGGATGTAGAGAGAAAGCATATGACAGGGTGCCTAGAGGGGAGTTGTGGTATTGTATGAGGAAGTCATGAGTGGCAGAGATATATGTAAGAGTGGTACAGGATGTGTACAAAAGTGATGTGAAAGCGGTGAGGTCTGCGGCAGAAGTAACAGATGTATTTAAGGTGCAGGTGGGATGATATTAGGGATCAGCTGTGAGCCCTTTCTTATTTGCAATGGTGATGGACTGGTTGACAGACAGGATCATACAGGAGTCTCCGTTGAGTATGATGTTTGCAGATGACATTGTGATCTGTACTGAGAGTAGGGTACATATTTAGGAGACCCTGTAGAGGTGGAGATATACGAGCTGGCAATGGGGGATGAGTATAAATGATTGGGTTCAACATTTCAGAGTAATGGCGACTGTGGAGGACAGGTGAAGAAGTGAGTACAGGCAGGATAGAGAGGGTGGAGAATAGTGTCAGTACTGATTTGTGACAGACGAGTACCAGTAAAAGTGAAAGGGAAGGTCTACAACAGGGTAGTGAGACCAGCTATATTTATATGGGTTGGGGACAGTGTCATTGACAAAAAGGCAGGAGTCACATTTGGACGGGGCACAGTTACAGATGTTAGGATTTGCACTGGTTGTGATGAGGGTGGACAGGATTAACAATGTGTATATGGCAGGGTCAACCCATGTTGGACAGTTTTGAGACAAAGCCAGAGAGGCAAGATTACATCAGTTTGGAAATGTGCTGCATAGGGATGCTGGGTATATTCGGAAAAGGATGGTAAGGATGAAGCTGCCAGGTAAGAGGAAAAGAGGAAGGCCTCAGATAAGGTTCCATGATGTGGTGGGAGAGGACAGGCAGGTGGTTGGTGTGACAGAGCAAGATGCAGAGGACAGGCAAAAAGGGCAATAGATGATCCACTGTGGCGACCTCTAATGCCAACAGCCAGAAGAAAAAGAAAATGTTGTAATGTCAGTCTTCACAGATTTGCCAATGATTTTCCAGACAGAACACAACTGTATGAGTAAATGACTACAAATATGAGGCACACATATGGTCAGTGTGCATAACCCTGGACAGTTTAATGGTATGAGCTCAGTATGTCACATGCAGTTCAACTCACACATTTGCAACAGTACTTTACTATGCAAATACCATGTATAGGTCTCTCACATTTCTGAGACAACCAAGTATATCATAGTTATAATCACAAGTAAGATACAGATACGTACAACAACCCAATAGCTGGCCTAGCATTGTCACAGTCAGTATTGTTCAATGCACACAGCTGTAGTAGTCATATGTGAGCCATCCTTTCCTGGGGTGACTCAGGGGCCTGACCTATGATCTATGTCACTATAGACAGACCCAGATGCTATGGCCATAGGTTCTGCTTAGCAATATATTAGTACAGAAAGTCTTGTTGAGACATATATGTTACAGTTCCTATTTCACATTCTTACATACCCCCTACTACAGTCCATGCCATGCTTACTTGTTTGACATGCCTGTTTGCTTTATTCGAGTGAGGTGGTTATGTCCTGCTTGGTTTTTATGTTTCTTTTCCCTGTTTTTCTTTCTTTCTCTCGCAAGGATGTAAGGTGTACATCTGTTTTGCATAGGCAACAGCTTGGCTTTTGTAGGTAATGCCCATGAGCAGCTGATGGCCTGTGCACCAAATGGTGTCCCCCACTTGATAATTGCATGGAGGACAGCTGTGTTGTTATTCATATATCCAATGGCATGGCAACACACTCCTATCATTGAGTATGTCATGTGAGCATTGGCCCTTTTCCTTGCCAGTGAGGAAGACTTCATGGAGTTGTGTGGACAACAGCATCACAGAGGGTATTTGGAAATACCTCTTACAAACAAAACCGCAAAGATAGGCCAACAGAGTTGGGGGGGGGGGGATGTTCCCGACATAGGTGCAGAATGTAAGTATTGCTGTTATACATTTGGATTAATTCTAGTCTAACAGGGTTTGTGTGGACATGGAGTTCCTTGGTGATTTTAACTCTGACAGTGTTATGTGTTTGACATAACTCTCATTTGTAAGGCTATTCACAGAATGGTCAGAATTTGGACTGTTATGTTTGGTGTGTTCTTCAAATATTTTTTGTCTTTGGAAATTCAGTAGCATACTCTGAGGATTGCGGTCAGTAACTGCTAGCATCCATTTGTGTTTCTGACCTCATATCCCTCAGAAATGATATGTTACAACTAACCGTGTTGCAACAGCAACATTCTCAGTTTTATAGCAGCAATATTTGAAATATGCCCCTGTTTTTGGGCCTCTGTCCCACAATTATGTCAGGCTTTGTCCAGATGTCCTGCAGTAAGAGCTTGATAGGTATGGTGTATGATTATTTAGTGCCTACATTCCTGACATTATCCCAGTGATGTATCAGACTGCCAGACATGTTATGTGGAAGAGACCTTATATATGAGGGGAAAGCCTGCACATTCTGTGTGCCTCTGTACAGTTGTGAGTTCTCTGTATTTCTGGCAATTGTTAACAGACTTTCAAGATTGTGTAGCAGTGTATTGTGTCAATGTTATTTGGTCTGTGTAGGGAGGGGCATTGATGTATGTCTTATGGCTCCTTTTCTATCTGCCTGTGCATGCTGTTTCTGTTTCTGGTGGTCTATCGGATTAATATGTTTGTAGGAGCAGACTGAGACATGTCCCATACCACAGTCAGGCATCATAGTACACTGTGAATTGGTCAAGTATATGTGGGGGTAGTGTGCGAGTGACAAGCATGTTGAGATGTTTTTGTTCACACAGTCCTTATACTGTACTATTCCTTTGCCTTACTGGTATGTCACTGTGATTGTGGTTGAATTGGTTGTGGGTATGCACTTTCACACTGGTGTCTGTTTTTCAGTGCTGTGACAGCCTTGTAGTGCCTGATATTTGCCAATACATGTGTAATTCCCCCTAGCAGATCTGGGTTAGTGTTGTGTCAGTCTGACTGTAGTTTGGACAGTGCTTGTGACATGCTTAGCAGCTGAGTGTAGTTTCCCTAATGTGATGTTATGTCCAGATATTTGTAGGACGTAGTGTTGCCTGGTCCCTTAAGTGTTGTGTATTTCTAACACATCAGTGGGCTGATGTGAGGATTTCAGTCACTAACTAGTGAGAAGTAATTGAGTGTTGGACTTGTACTATTTCAGTCAATATATGTTAGGAAAGACATGAAAGTGTTAGTGCAGCAACTGTGTCAGCTTATCTACTTCAGTATTTCAGATATGTCCATATTTCCATGGCTTTCTCCCCCCACTTTGATGGGCCAGGCACGGGTTCATTGCACTAAGGGGTTCTGAGCCTACCTTGGGACTGTCTGGATTGTTGCAATATGTCCAGGTTTATTGCTCATATTTCTGGTCTGTTTCACAGATGCATTATTTTCATATCCCTGGTACATCACTGTGAGGATATAAGGATTTCTGACAGTAAATGATGACATACATTTCAGTTTCAGAACTCATATCCTTCAGAACATGTATGCTGAAACAAACCCTGTCACTCTGGCAACATTCTGCATTTATAAGAGCAATATTTGAAATATGTCCCTAGTTTTGTCCCATTGTCCCCCCATTTGGATAGCCTTGGGCCAGATTTCTTGCAGTAAGGAGTTGGTAGGTATGGTTCCACTACATGTTATGAGCGCACACACACACACACACACACACATTATATATATATATATATATATATATATATATATATATATATATATGTATGTATAACATTTTATATGTATGTGTGTATATTTTATATGTATATCACTATTTATATTATGTATATATTTGTCTATATATATATATATATATATATATATATATATATATATATATATATATATATATGTGTGTGTATGCATCTCCATACATATATATATGTGTGTGTGTGTGTGTGTGTGTGTGTGTGTGTGTGTGTGTATATATATATATATATATATATATATATATATATATATATATATATATATATATATATGTGGTGTGTGTGTGTGTGTGTGTGTGTGTGTGTGTGTGTGTGTGTAAATACGATGCTTGAATGATTCTATGGAATCTTTTCCCTACTGTTGAATGAGCATATTTTGAAAAAAGCATCAACAATTCCTACACTTAAAATGGTGTAGTGATATGTTGCTCTGACTATGGTGTACAGGAACCTGGGTTCAAGACCTGGCAGGGCTGGTAATTTTGTTGCTCTTACAACCACTTTCTCATGCTTACACCTGCACTAATTCTTTAAAAGGAAAGATAAAGGGGTGATAGGAAAGTGGTGGAAAAGGGACACACAGAGGAAAGAACAATTTGGAAGATAGCTTTAGATGTGCAGGATGGGTGTACAGAATGTCCATAGCTAACCACTTCTTATATAGCAACAGCTGTGCATTTGTACAGACTTTGGTGGTGAATTTGGGCACTCAAACCCCAGAGAGAGAGGGGTGAGGACAACAGTAATGTGTTGTTAAACCTGCTAAGCATAGCTGAGTATTTCTAACCATTGCCCACATTTGATTCTCATAATACACCACACTAAATGACTTCATTTAGTAAGTGTATATGATTTCCTTTACATGACATAATGTGCTTTCATTACAGTAGCAAGGGGTGTAAATATACTGTATGGGACACATGTTTACATTGGTGTTTTCACATGTTATATGCACTCACACATCCATTTTACACAAGCTACACTACCCTGGGTGACAAAAATAAGTTGCCACATATTTTAATGTGAACATAGCATTTTTAACACTGCTTTCCCATGTAAATTTGGATTGCCTGTTGTATTACTCAAACTGTGTACACCTGCATGTAAAGCTGTGTATTTTTATTTATCGCCTATTTGATATTAATATTATATTGCTATATTAAAAGGAGAGTATTGAAGTTTTTGGCCATGTCATTGAGGACTGCTGTCATGACATTATGGCATACATTTCAGTTTCAGACTTGGATCCTTCTGAACATTAATGCTAATGCATAACCTGTTTTCTATCAACTTTCTGTCTGTCCTCTGTGCAGATGGGATGATACCGGTGCTCAGGCTGTGGTTGACTACACTGCAGAATTGGTCTGAGAGCCCATGCCTGTGCTCATGTTAGATGCAGTCAGCAATGGTATCAGACCTCACCAAAGTTCAACCTCAACCAAAGTTCCTCACCAAAAGGATAAAGGGTCTCAAAAATATGTCTTATGCTGCCCGACTGAAAGAACTCCAGCTCTATTCAGTCTCATACCGCTTGCTCAGAGGTGACCTGTGCCTGACATATAAGGCCATGTCAAACCCAGATTTGATGAATATGCTTCACCTCAAAAACTCTAGATCCCTCAGAACCACAAGGGCGGGAGACTTAAACCTTGACACGGTTATAAATAGAATGTGCTGGAGGGACAGATTCATCACCCAGAGACTCCCTATGCTGTGGAACAAAATCCCGGTACATGTGAGGCAGAGCACCTCTCTGGCCTTGTTCAAGAGGAATCTTGACCAATGGATGGGAGATTGCAGATATACCCCAGGGATTACTTCAGTGTCACTGCTTGACAGAGGCACAGCAAAATGATAGGCATAGTTTTTATTCAAACTAAAGGGGTGGCGAAAGCCACATAACTATGGGCTAGGCTTATAAATGCCCTTGGGCAGATAGCCTAGTATAAACCTATGAACCTATGAACCTATGAACCTATGGAGACTTCTATGTGTTGCCTTTGAGAGGGCATTACAGACCTGCTTCCTGATCATGAGGGGATGGGTACAGGTGCTGTATATGCAAATGTGTACCTATGGGGGGATGGGGGGATGTTTACACTTCACCTGTCTGCAGCCGGTTGCCTATATCCATACCTATGTGTTTGTGTTTTTTTTTTACTACCACTACAGAGCAAATATGTGTGTTGCCTCTGCAATTGCAGACACATATCTGGAAGGCCTAGTGATTGGCTTTGGTGGATGTCTCCAGTTTGCACTCGAAGACAGCCTTAGGGTACATCACCTGTGACCTTATTTGCTTGTGCAGAACAAGGTGTCATGGCTTCAACTGAGGCACCTGTTCCTTCTTGGCCCATCCTGCGATTATCTCCACCTATGATGGTAGTTGTGTATTGCTGCTGTCCACCACACACATTCAGCCTACATTCAGGGGGTTGATGGTGTCCTGTTGGGTATTGCTGAGGCCATAAAGTGATGTAGGTACCCACATAATGTTGTAGTGTGGTTCTGGACACTGCTGCTAGTTCCAACATATGGGATGCCCTTCATGTGGGCCTTGCCCATTTTCCTTGCCTGTGAGGGGGACATTATGAAGGTGTGGGGGCTACAGCTTCACAGACAGTAGGTGGAAATACCTCACAGGACAGGACATGTGGAGACAGGCCAACATGAGGGACAAAGCTCCACAATTGGGTACATATTGTATGTCATTAGTGCTGTTATACACATGGAGGGTTGCTGGATTGACAGGGTTAGTCTGGACATGCATTTACTGGGTGACTTGACATCTGACAGTGATATGCCTTTGACATACCTCTCAACTGGCATGTTGTCTACAGACTGGACAGATGTTTGCCTGTTATGTTTGGTCTGTTCATCGAACAACATCTGGTTTTGTGGGGTTGGTAGGATAATGTGAGGATTGTAGTCAGTAACTGTTGACATCCATTGGTGTTTCAGACATCATATAATTTGGGGATGTTATATTACAACATCACGTGTAACACCAGCTACTGTTTCAGTTTGTAACACCATTATGTGTGATATGTCCCTCTTTCCAGCCCCCTGTCCCACAAGTACTCATGCATTGTCCAGATGTCCTGCACTACAAGGTGTAGAGGTATGGTATATCATGTCAGTGCAGTTGCACTCCAGTTGTCATGCCAATGACCTGCCAGACTCTTGGCCATGGTATGCAGTGGTGGCCAGGATTATGGCTCCATACCCTGGTAAATCTGTGGACATCTGTACATATGACAGTTATGTCTGTCTGGCCATTGTGAACAGACTACCAAGATTGTGTAGCAGTGTTACGTCAAGATATTTGTTGGGCTGGGTAGGGAGAGTAGAAGATGTGAGTGCCATACATCATTTACCTATCTGACTCTACATGCTGCTACAGCTGCTGGAAGCCTGGCATGTCTGTATGCTTGTATGGGCTGACTGTGAAATGTCCTGTAACACCTCAGGATTCCCAGTATAGTGTAAATTGGGCCAGAATATGTTGGTGTAGTATGTAACTGGCAATCAGGATATGTTTGTTCAGACAGTTATTCGACTCTAGAGTTCATTTTGGGTACTTGTATGTTGCTGTGACTGTGTTGCAAATGTTTTTGGGTGGACATTTTTACACTACTCTCTGTGTTTCACTACAGTTCCATCCCTGTAGTGCATGCTATATTTGAATATACATGGGTAATTTCCCAGAGGTGATGTGGAGGAGTGTCATGTTGGTATTACTGCACTTCATAAGGTGCTGGGTAACATGTTTGGCAGCTGTCGGGGGATTTCCATTCTGTTACATCACTGCAGTCATACCTGTACACTGTCCAGAGGCCTAGACCCTGTCCAGATGTGTGGCTCATATGTTTGGTCTGTTCCCCAGAGAGTTGTTGTCCTTGGCTAATTGGTAGGATACTCTGGGGAATGCAGTCAGTAAATGCTAACATCCATTGATGTGACTGACTTCATATCCCTCAAAAAAGATATGTTACAACAAAACCGGTAACACCAGCAACTGTCTACATGTATTGGGTGTTTAGGCGTCTAACCCCATTTATGTCAGGCTTTGACCAGGTGTAATGCAGTAAGAGGTTCAGAAGTATGTAGTATCATTATTTATTGCATTCATTCCTGCTACCATCTCAGTGATGTCATAGATCCCTCAGACATGTAACAAGGAAGTGGCCATAGATTTGAATCCTGTGCCTATACATTCTGTGGAAAACTGTACATTTGAGAGGTCTGTGTACATCTGCCCATTGTTAAAAGACTGTCAGGATTGTGTAGCAGTGTAGTGTATACATGTTATTTGGGCTGTGTAGGGAGGGACTACATGTGAGTGTCATGGGCTCTTTCTATCTGACTGTGTATGCTGCTCCAGTTTCTAGTTCCCTATTGCCTGCATATGTTTGCATATGCAGACTGTGACATGTCCCATAGCACCTCACAATTCCCACTACACTGTGATTTGGGGCAGTATATTTAGGGGTAATGTGTGGTGGCATATAGGATTTTGTTGCTCACACAGTCATTATATTGTAGTGTTCAGTTTGCTTACTGGTATGTCACTGTGACTGTGGTGCAATGTTTTAGGTATGCACTTTCACACCAGCGTCTGTATTCCAGTAGTGTTACATCCCTGTAGTACCTGTTATATTTGCTAAATCATGTGTACAGCCCCAGACCTGGAATTGGGTAGTGTTATGTCAGTTTGATTGTAGTTTGGACATTGCTCGGTAGCTCAGTGTAGTTTCCCTACTGTTGTGTTATGGCCACATATTTGTAGGATGTCCAGGTTTCTAGCCGATATCTTTGGTCTGGTCCTCATAACTGTTGTGTATTCCTGACACATCAGTGGGATGATGTGGGGATTGAGGTCACTAATTAATGGGAAGCAATTGAGTCTTGGAATTGTGATATTTCAGTCGCTATATGTTAGGACATACAGTGTTACTACATCAACTTTCTCAGCTTATCTACTCACATATTTTGGATATGTCCCTATTTTCATGCCTTTGTACCCACTTTGTCTAGACTTGGTCAATATTCATTGCACTAAGGGGTTCTGAGCATACCTCTCCACTGCCAGGATTTTCACAGAATGTCCAGATGTTTGGCCCATACTTTTGTTCAATTCCACAATTTATTTGTATTTGTCTGGTAAGTCATAGCGATGATCCAAGGATTTATATCAGTAAATAATGACATAACATTTCAGTTTCCATCCTCATATCCTTCAGTAATTGTCTGCTGAAATGCATCCTGTTGCTGTAGCAAATGTCTTCATTTGTAACAGCAATATTTGAAATATGTCCCTATATGTGGCCCATTCCCCACCCTTTACAACCTTTGTACAGGTTTCTTGCACTAACTGTCAAAAACAATGTGCCCACAAATTACCACATAGGTGGAAACCCATTAAGTACAGAAAAAGTTATTAGGGACCTGGGGACCCAAGTTGATAGCAATCTCTCCTTTGAAAACCACATTGCCAAAGTGGTTAGAAAGACCTTCTACATAGCCCACTTCATCACGAAGGGTTTCACATCTAGATCAAGAGAGGTAATCGTGCCCCTTTATTCATCCCTCATCAGGCCCATCATAGAATACAATGCCCCTTTTGGGATGTACCTTACCCGACACCTGCAGCAATTAGAAAGACCCCAAAAGTATCTCACCAAGAGGATCAAGGGTCTCAAACAGATGTCATATGCTGCTCGGTTAAAAAAACTCCAGCTCTACTCAGTTGCATACCACCTACTTCGAGGCGATCTATGCCTGACATACAAAGCTATGTCAAATCCAGAATTAATGGACATGCTCCACCTTAGTAAATCTAAATCCCTTAGAGCCACACACTCGAGGGACTTGAACCTCAGCACAGAAATAAATAGAACTTGCTGGAGGGACAGGTTCATAACCCAGAGGCTCCCTTCGCTCTGGAATAGAATTCCAGTTCATGTGAGGCAGAGCACCTCACTGAATCTCTTCAAGAAGAATCTCGATAAGTGGATGGGGGATCGAAGGTTTGTCCCAGGGATTACTCCCGTGTCACTATTAGACAGAGGCACAGTAAACTAAACCTTAAAAAGGGCACAGTATACTCAAATCAAGGGGTGGTGTAAGCCATACAGAATCGTCGGGCTAGGCTTATAATTGCCCCAGGGCAGATAGCCTAGTATGAACCTATGAACCTATGAGAGGGATGGTATAACTGCACTGCATGTTTTATATATATATATATATATATATATATATATATATATATATACATATTTATATGTATGTATATATACATATATATATATATATATATATATATATATATATATAATTTCCTTCCTTCATATTGTTATATATGTATATCTATATTATGATTCTACTTTTTCATATATATGTTTCATCAAATATATATGCTTTTCGGACCCAAAACTTGGACCGAACCACAAAAGGAGGGGGAGTATCGATATTCATCAAAGATACCCACACCTCCAGGTTGGTGGCAAAGCACGAAGCATCAGTGACTATCCATGTGCAACTAACAGTGGGTAAAACTGCCTTCCAGTTTATAGCATGCTACAGACCACCCTCCCAAACCCAGGAACCCCACTCGGCCTTCCTGAGAACACTGGGAAATATGAAGGTCACTCCAAACACCATTATATTGGGCGACTTCAACTACCCAAACATAAACTGGGAGCATTACTCTAGCTCCATCACCCTAGCCCAAAGGCTCCTAGAATTTATAAACTCAAATGCTATGGAACAACTTGTTACCACTCCCACAAGAGGGGAAAACATACTGGACCTGATCATCACCAACATGGGGACTCTATGCTCCAGACCAGAAGTGTATCCCTCACTGGTAAGATCAGACCATAAACTAATCTCACTGGATATTCACATCCTGACCCCACCCCCTGCCCAGAAAACCACAGTGAAAAACTTCTCTAAAGCAAATTTCACACTCCTCAAAACCGAGGTGGAATCCTTCAAAGCCCCCGGGCCTGTGGAAAATACGGCCCAGACTGCAGAATCCTTTATAAACGCATTCTGTGAACACCTTCAGGAATGCATGGATCATGCAATCCCAAATAAAACCAAGACCCAATCCTCCAAAGGCAGATGTCCTGTCTGGTGGACCCCAGCCATAAACAAACTATACAATAGAAGGAGGAAGCTACTAAATGATAGAGCAAAATCCCAAAAAGGGAAGGCATCACTGATCAGTATTAGCAAAAAACTACGGACACTCATAAAATTGTCTAAGGCTAGCTTCGAGAGAAAAATTGCATAGGACACTAAGGACAATCACAAGGCTTTCTTTAGTTATGTTAGTAACCTGGGTGGTAATTCCCAGATATGCTCAGAATTAGTCCAAAATGACAAAAAATACACCGAACCCACAGACATTGCCAACATCCTAGCTGTCAGGTTCAGCGCAAACTTCTCCCCCCCCTCCCCACCAAAAGGGCAAATATCTATCCCAGCAGAGTGCTGCCCCCCTGACATCTCAGATGCTCAGGTAAGAGCCGCCCTCTCCAAAGCAAAAAACACAGCATCAGTGGGACCAGATGGTGTCCCGGGCTGCATCCTACATGAACTCCAAGAAGAGCTAAACCCAAACATAAAACTACTGTTCAATCTCAGCCTTACTACAGGATATGTGCCCAAAGAGTGGCGTACAACAACAGTGGTCCCTCTCCATAAAGGTGGTGCCTCAACGGATCCTGGAAACTATCGCCATGTCAGACTCCAAACCAGTTACAAGTGGTGTCCCACAAGGCTCAGTCCTGGGACCTCTCTTGTTCGGTATATATTTCTCGGAGGTACAGGCCTACACGGAAGGACTGTGGCTGACCAAGTTCGCAGATGACTGCAAACTGGGCGCCATAATCGACTCTCCAGCCGACACAAGCATCCTCCAAAAGAGCCTCATAGAAACAGACAACTGGTGCCAGAGCCATGGCCTCAAGCTAAATGACAAAAAGTGTATAGTCATACCCTTTGGCAAAAACAAAGTGCCCACAAATTACCACATAGGTGGTAATCCATTAAGTACAGAAGAAGTAATTAGGGACCTGGGGACCCAAGTTGATAGCAATCTCTCATTTGACAAACATGTGGCCAAAGTGGTTAGAAAAACATTTTATATAGCCCACCTAATCATGAAGGGATTCACATCTAGATCAGGGGAGGTCATCGTGCCTCTTTACTCTTCCCTCATCAGGCCCATAATTGAGTACAATGCCCCTTTTGGGATGTACCTTACCAGACATCTACAGCAACCGGAAAGACCCCAAAAGTACCTTACCAAGAGGATCAAAGGGCTGAAACAGATGCCATATGCTGCCCGCTTAAAGTAACTCCAGCTCTACTCAGTGGCATACTGCCTGTTCAGAGGCGATCTGTGCCTGACGTATAAAGCCATGTCCAACCTGGAATTAATGGGCATGCTGCACCACAGAAAATCCAAATCCCATCGAGCTACACGCTCGAGAGACTTGACCCTCAGCACTGAAATAAATAGCACATGCTGGAGGGACAGATTCATAACCCAGAGGCTCCCTTCACTCTGGAATAAAATCCCAGTCCAGGTTAGGCAGAGTCCCTCATTGACTCTCTTCAAGAGGAATCTTGATGAGTGGATGGGAGATCGTAGGCTTACCCTGGGTTTCACTTCTGTGTTACTGTTAGACAGAGGCACAGTATACTAACCTCGAAAAAGGGCATAGCAAAATACATTTAAAATGGGTGGCGAAAGCCAAACACATTCTGGCTAGGCTTATAAATGCCCTAGGGCAGATAGCCTAGTATGAACCTATGAACCTATATATATATATATATATATATATATATATATATATATATATATATATATATACACACTGGTTCCACAAAACTTTCTCCCTAATGTTGTATGCCTCTATTGTATGAAATGTTTGAAAAAAAACATTTCCGACAGCTTGGATGGTGTAGTGGTACGTTCCTCAGACTATAGTGTTCAGGGTCATGGGTTTGATACTTAGGAGTGTTGTTGTTTTTTTTTTCATTAATGTTAAATGACCAGAATGTTAAATGACCAGAATGCATAAGTTTGTTAAAGCATTGCAGATTTTCACAGCTTAGATGGTGTAGTCATGTTTTGCTGTGATTGTAGAGGACAGCATCCTGGGTTCGAGACTTGGTACGGCTGACAATTTGTTGCTGGGCAGAACAGGTTATGATGGATACAGAGTGATGATGGCATGTTTAAGCATATTATACTTATAAATGTTATTATAAAATAATATTTATGTACACATTATCATTTTACGTTTACCTTCCATGAATCCCCCTATGTGCTTTCATTAAATTATATTCTTGTGTGACTATACTGTATGGGGCACTTGTGTTTATATGGGAGTTTCACATCTTTCATACACTGACATCACTTTTGGAACCACTACACTACCCTGGTTGACAAAAACAGGTTGCTACATAATTTAAGTTTACGAAAATAATTTTAACCTAGGAAAATAAATTGCCTGTTTTGGGACTTGAACCATGAATGCCGGCATATAAAGCCACAACCCTAACCAGTACAATAACTCAGGTTGGGAATTTTGCCTCTCTATTTGCATTTAGCTCCTATGGGATGTTTAAGATATGCTAAGCAGACAGCCATAAAGTGCACGCCCACTTAGCTGCACTTAAATATTCCTTATGCTACTGGGAAAAACGTTATAAATTATTATGATATTATTAGGTTATATGGATGTGTTTCTTATATGGAGGCTTCTATCCTTCAGGGACTCCTGTTATTATATATATATATTATGTTATCTATCAATTTTCTAAGTGTGGGACAATTTTTCAGGCATGTCCCTAATGTAGTTTTATTCCCTCCATCATCTGTGCCTTTGTTAACATGAACTACTGCGAGGGAATGTTGCTATACATTTGCTTTCAGGCTTCTACCCTCACGTAATTCATGCTGCTGCATGACCTGTTCTCTATCACCTTTCTATGTTTGTGGGCTGTGCTTGTGCTTTTTCACTTTTGGGGGATCTAGCTCCTGTTATGTGTGCATTTGCACACATTTCTTGCTTTAAATGCAGGGGGTGTGTCACAGAACCTGTAACACACCCCCTGCATTGCTTTCTTATTGCCATTTTTATTTCACTGTCTGCGGTCACTGAAATTATCATTTTATCATTTCAGTGTCTCTGACACTGAAATACTGGCATAATATTAGAGCAATAGCACTATTCCTGCATGGAGTTTAATAAATCCCGGGGAAGGTCTATCTCCCAAACTCTGTCTACATGCTGGAATATTTATAGCTTTTAAAGTGTGCTGCTATTTTTTTTATCTCATTAGTATGTGTATTGTAAGTCAATGTATATCTTAATTCATTAACTTCTTTAAATTCATCATGGCTATTATCCCCCAAACCTGAATAAACTGGTTTATCATTATTCTGCTGTTGAGCTACTACATAGTTACATTGTTTCACTAAATCAGTTCCAATGTCACCTCTTTCTACAAACTCTTCTATCATTGTATCCAATTTTACTTTCATTACCTCATCACTTGTATACTGTATTGCTATTCTGATCATCTGACTTCTTGGTATAATGGAAAACCTAAGATTAGAATGTGTACTAGTCCTGTGTACTAAAGTGTTCTTAACTTATTTTTATATACTGAAGTAGCAACACCTCCCTCTTGCAACTTTAACTAAAAACTAATCTCTCTTTCTGAAGAAACAACTTTAAATCTTAAAAATTCAACAGGACATCATATAATACACAAATAAGAGTAAAGCATAAGCTTTATAGTGCCAGAAAAGAAAAACATCATCCACAAACCTTTTGCAAAACAAAATCTTAACAAAAAATTTTTATTAGAAAAAATATCCCTCTCCCATAAATACTGGCAACTAGAGAGCTCATAGTGACTCCCTTTTTGTATAAATATAATTTTTTATCATATGTGAAAACATTATTGTTCAGTATTAAATCCAGCAGCAAACGTATCATATTAATTGTAGAATTAGCAAAAGTTATATTAATACTCAAAAATGCTCTGATAGATTCTATACCAAATTCATTAGGTATGGGGGTAATTAAAGACCCCACATCCAGGGTTATCATAATAGCTGTATATAGTTGTGACCATGCATACAAGTGCTTCAAAAAATCAGAACTATCTTTAGTATAATTTCTAGATAGTTCTAATGAACATTTTAACAATTCCTCCAAATACCTTGATAGTGGTTCTGTCACCCAACCCCTAGATGAAGATGACCCAATTGGTCTCATAGGAGGATTCTGCATGTTTTTGTGAATTTTTGATAACCCATAGTATATTGGTATAATGGGACGTGCTGTACAAAAATACAGTAATTCATTATGTGTTAATAAACCTTCTGAATGTAATGCATATACTTCTGTATTAACCTTATTAATGATTTTCTCCACTTGCATCCTAATAGTTAAATATGTCTCAGTATCATTTAAAAAGACTTTCACATTACTATCATAAATATTCCTATCCATTCAACTACTCCTCCACCTTTATCAGCATTTCTATGACAATCCCAGTGTTGCCCATGAGCTAGTGTAAAACATATTTCTCTTGTATCCATAGATTATTAAAACATGCCGAGTTATCTGGATACAGATTGCAAATCTCAGTCTTGCATACTGTCTGAAATATTTATATTACACAATGGCTATTAGGAATAAACATATTTGACCTTTTCAATTCAATTGTTCTAGTATTATCTTGTAGAAATAATTTTCAATTAAGATTATGAATAAACAGCTTCAAGTCAGTAAGAGTCTCACTTAAACTGGCAGTCAAAGCCGGCACAAAACTTATACCTTTAGGCAATACCAGAGATTCTGCATCAGTCAAAATATGACAGGATAAGTTGTAAATCACCCTATTTTCTCTGTAACATTTACGGTCATGTTCTGATTCTAGTTTGGTAGCCATAGCCTCTCCCCCTTCCTCTTTCTTCTAGTTTTTTTTTACCTCTGTTGCTGTGTTGTTTCATTGGCAGTGGAGCAGTTTGCAGCAGTGGTGGAAAATCCAGAGGATTGAGGGCTGTAATGAGCGCAGCATCAACAACAGGAGTCACCTAAGAGTTCGGCAAATTCATCGCCTCTGCCATATTAACAGCAGATTCTGAAATGGTTGGTCTCTTCTCTATAATAGGGATATTATCTATCATTGATTCTCTTAGAGAATAACTGTTCTTTGCTTACATCTTTGACCAGGAAAAAACATTCCCATTTCTAAAGTCGCTCATATCCCTATCTTACTTCTCTTTGTAAGGATCAGTCTCTGCTCAGATACATCAATGTGTTCCATCATATCATTTATCTCTTTACACTGAGCTGTAAGGCAGGAATGGGAGCCATTTGTACCCAAAACTTCATTGTACCTTGCATCAGTTCTGTTTCCATTGTGATAAAAATTCCATTCATTAACTCCATGTATTCCAAACTTAATTTTATGTTCAACAACTGCTATTTTCTTAGCAGTTCTGGATAAGTGTTACCATATGTTGGCATTTTTAATATGCGGAGGCGTCTTGGAATAATTTTCAGTTGAATATATACTTTGAAACTATGCCATTACCATTGTAACCTCTTAAACAGCTGCAATTTAGATTCAGCTTCAGACATTTGGAGTTTAAACCCAGAGTATGCTGTTTCATTAAATTCATCATTAATATTCACTCCTTTCTTTCCAAAATCCAGCAGAGGATTTTCATCTACAACTAATAACTTCACGACACTTTGTTGAAAAATCCCATCTGTTTGCAAAAATAGTGCCTGTGATGTTCCTTCCTTTTGACTTCTATTCATGTTCTGCGAGCACTTTCTAATCAGAAAATACAACGCCAAATAACATCAGAGGAAGAGCTCCAGCAGGTAGATATCAAGCCTAGTACACACCTATGAACCTCTGGACAGGCTGTTTATTATCTAATAAAATGTAGTTTTTATTGATTGCTTTATGACTTGTATTAATATACTCTTACTTGTACCTGATTAATGAGTTATTTTTGCTTTATATTAATTATTTGTATCTGCTCACTGTATCCTTCTGTATAACATCCTATTTCCTTTAGTGTCCCAATAAACTACTAGTTGGAACTTGCATACTCAGTGTTCTGCCCAAATTTGATATGAAAAAGTTGCCAATGTCTATTCAACTCTTTAGACCCCGTTATGTGGAATCTGAAAAAAATAATATTTTACATTCTAAGATCTCGTGACCTTACATCAAACTTGCTGTGTGCTGTGAAGGTTTATTCCGGCACATATAGGTTCATAGGTGTTTACTAGGCTGACAATCACAAGGGCCTTTTTAAGCCTTGCCATTGATCCCAAATCTATGACAAGTTCTGGTACCCATAATAAGTGTAAGCAGGGGCTTGGGAGATGAAATATTTACAAGCAGGGGCCTGGGAAATTAAACATTTAGAGGTTGCATGTGTCCATTAGAGACACAGGTGCCAAACCAGGGATGAATGTCCTGGTCCCCATCCATTTGTCCAAGTTACACTTAAATTGGGTTAGAGATGAACTCTGCTTCACATGGATGGTGAGCCTCTTTCAGAGAAGGGGTAGACTCTGGGATACTTACCTGCCTGTCTAGCAGGTCCTATTTATATCACAGGCAAGGTTTAAGTCTTTAGAATGGGTAATTCTGGCACTGTTTGTTTTATGGACATGAGGAGGTTCATTAAAATGGAGCCTGACAATACTTTGTATGCCAGGGATAGATCTCCCCTCAACAGCTGGTAGGAGACAGAATACAGAGATAGGACCTTGAAGCAGTCTGTACACACATGTTACTTACACCCTGTATTCTTTTAACGAGGAACCGCTGTTGATGTTGCACTTGTTGGATGTGCCTGGTTAGGTACATAGCAAAGGGGACATTCTACTCAATGACACATCCGATGAATGCCGAATAGAATGGAACAATGACTTACTTGGATGTACATGTCATATCTTTGTTTATAAGTTGAGCAACATAGAATGATTTCCTCACTACTGTAGACATGTGATGATAAAATGCTAGATTACTATCTATGTGTGTCTCCCAAGTCCCTGACTACCGCATCAGCTCTTAGGAATGTGTTGTCAATATCATAATTACTAGGGGTGGATGACTTTCCAAAGGATACTATTATGCATTTCTTGGCATTTACTTTTATTCCATGGATATGACACCAGTTATTTGTCTGTGTCAGCCCTTCTTGGAGAACATTTGTGTTGGTGGAATATTCAATGACAGCTCCTAAACTGTAATCATTTAAATATTTCGTCAGCCAAAAGATATTGATATCGGCATATGACTGCATTTAGACAAATAAAGTTCTTTAGATATTTAAGTCAGTTTTAAGGTTAGTGTTTCAGAAAGAGGAGAAAGGCGTCAAAAACAGCTGTGAACAAGTTGTTAATGAGTAGTGTAATGGATATTACTGACATACGACTGAGGAATTAGAGAAATGTTTGAATTGTTTCTGTTTGACATGAATGATGCAGGTTACTCAATGAAGATATTCAAGCCCAACACAAAGAGTTAAGCAAGCAGACACATGCCATGCACCTTGTTTGTTCACTTACTTAATCTGTTGTTCTTAAAAGTAACACAAATTAAATAAACATATTTCCCTTTGTGTAAACACGGCCTATTGTACTTATAGGTTATCAAGTAGTAAGTCATTTGCTTTTGTGTAAACAGTCATAATATTTCGTGTCATATCTGAAAGAATGACTGCTTAACAAACTAAAATTACTTTTGCACATCAGACTTCACAAGATTGCTTATAGAATGTTGATTCAGTTCCAGTCATTTGTCAGTCACACATCTATTTCAAACATTGATTTATTCTCTGATTACTTAATCTTGTTCACGGTCATAAAGGAGCTGGAGCCTATTGCAGTACTTAGAGAACAGAGGAAGGCAGAGAAACCAAACATAAATAAAGGGCCAAGTCATCACAGCAAGCAGACACACACACACACACACACACACACACACACACACACACACACACAAAAGTGTACACATACAATACATACACACGAAGACACATGCATGCACGCACACATGCAGACAGGCAGATACACATGCGTGCACACACACATTAACATAAACTCACAAACACACACATGCTCACGTGCACACACACATACACTAGCATAAACACACAGACACACACGCCCTCAGATGTGCACACACAACTACACACACACACACACACACACACACACACACACACACACACACACATGCTCGCACATACAAAGACACACACACATAAAATCAATACTGAAGCCCACCATCTTTGATTTTCTACAAAAAAGTAAGAATATATAAATACTGCAGAATATGAACAATTACAATATGTGCTTCCAGGTTGAAGTCAAAAGGAAACAAATCACAACCATGGATCACTGGAGACTAGAGCAATGATTTACTTCTTTGTTACAGTATGGAGCTGAACATGTAAAGAGAGACATTTTACAGATCAAGTGTCACCTGGGGTGGGGGGCAGCCACAATGCACCACTGTCATGTGTGTTGGGGGATCACCTGTAGCTCTCTCTCTCTCTCTCTCTATATATATATATATTTGTACGCTTGGATTCTGGAGGCCTGACATTTAGCCCACTGAAACACATATTTAAGACTTCTTGACTTTTACTTGATTCAGGGCTACCGAGCAATTTGACTGGCCAAATACTCAGCTAATTGTAAATGTTATGGGAAGTAAAACAACTGCTTTTTAGCCTCAGTGTTGCAGATAAAAGAACAGCAATCATTAGCAGAGTTTATGCATGATAGTATATTTAATGAGTTAATATGTAATGAAGCTGTAACTTTTCTTCCCTCTGGGGGAGCCTGAAAATGGTACATCTGGATTAGTGCTCTAGCCTGGTTAACAAATACATCAAAAATGGAGTAAAGTAAAATAAAATAAAAAAATGTGCTTATGTAGTGGTGACCTTGGGCATGACTCACGCCTTGTTTGTGCAAATGGTACATCTAAGCTGCTTTTTAATTGCAACAAATACACAATGAGATCAGGAAGTTTATTTCTGTATATATTAGCAAGCCCTTCCTAGAGGATGTTGCATAATGCTAGTCAGCAGTATATACTTTTAATACCATATTTATATACTGAGAGGCCCTGCTAAAACAACTGTAGGCTTGCAGCAAGCAGTTTTAAAGATGGGGGATAATTAACAGAAAGGTTTGACAAGGAAGTAGGTGAAATGAGCTAATATCAAAGTCTGCAAAATAAGGAAGGGTGTAGCCAAGCCTGCTAAAGGGAAGTTCCTTGAAAGCATTAGTGAGGACACTGCGGTGCATTTTAACTTGTGATAAGAGAATTGTACCTACTGTTTTCTTTAACAAGTAATAACGCGGATATGAGATTATTTATGAATCAGTGGGAATGAGAGTAGAAAGCAGAAAGTATGAAAGGTACACAAGGAAATGGTAAGACATTTATTACAGGGACCTTAAACAAGTCAGTTATAATCTAGCAATGGTCTGCAAAACAATTTTAGAAGCCTCCATGTGTTTCAGGACTCATACAATTTTAGGTTCATTTTTTAGAGAATAGAGAGATCGGCATATTAAATGTTTGTTCAGACTTTGTAAACAATGGAATTTATAACTGGGCAGAAAAAAGATTAATATCCAGGTTCAATAAATCTCAAAGCAGTTGTTGGTTTGTTACTGGAATTAATCTTTAGATGAATGATATTTGTTCGATTCCCGTGTTTCTGTGTTCATTCTTTTTTCACAACTTTATTGTGACTGCATGTTGTTGTCTTTCGGCTTTTCCCGGTTAGGGGTCACCACAGCGGAACTCAGGTCCGCTAATGATTGGCAGTAGATTTTCAGGGTGCCGAGTTGCCAGCTCGATGCCCAACCTTCAACGAAGGCACGCCCATTCACGCATGACTTTCAGAACACCACTCGATCCGGGGAGGACATGCAGACTCCACACAGAAGGCACTCCCTGCACACTAGCTGAGAATCGAACGAGAGAACCTCTTGCTGTGAGGCAACAACGCTACCGCTGCACCTGTGACTGCATAACTGATTTAAATATATTGCTGTAGATGCTATAAGTAATGGCTGTAATACAGTCAGCAGGGTATTTTCAAGGAGAATGTATCCGTAGGTAATTAAATATGTTTTGTTAATTGAGCTTGTTTAAAAATAACCAAGCATGCCCTTCCACTATGAGTGGGTGACGTTCAACCTTCCGAGGATTAGAGTCCCCGAATTCTATTCCTCAAAAAAGATAGCTGAAAAACACAATTTTAAGTACTTTTTGCAGGGGACCAGATCCACCTGTACATTTGATTTTTGGGGCAAGCCCCCCCACCCCAAACTTCTACAAACCAACTTCATGAGTGGGTGACGTTCAACCTTCCGAGGATTAGAGTCCCCGAATTCTATTCCTCAAAAAAGATAGCTGAAAAACACAATTTTAAGTACTTTTTGCAGGGGACCAGATCCACCTGTACATTTGATTTTTGGGGCAAGCCCCCCCACCCCAAACTTCTACAAACCAACTTCACGGTCATATCAACTTGTAGAAGGGGAAATTACCCCCCAAAAGGGGCAACACTGCTGGCACAACTCACCAACAATAATTTCTGTGGAGGAGCTGTGACCCTTGGCATGTTGAACCTCAAGCAAATAATACTTAAGAATTTCATCTTCGTCCATTTGTACATTGCCCCAAAATGCACCATTTCATTTCAAATTTCCAAAAAAGAGCAATGTTTGCCCTCTATCACATCTTCAACTGTTCCTTCTATTCTTAGAAAAGTTAGGATATTGTGTCCACTCTGGTTTTAGAATTGTGAAATTTCCCTCTCCAAATCTGGCAACTAACACTGAAGTTTATATAAAGAAACGTATGTTGTTGTATCTTCCGGCTTTTCCCGGTTAGGGGTCACCACAGCGGAACTCCGGTCCGCTAATGATTGGCAGTAGATTTGTACGTACTGAGTTGCCAGCCCTGACGCACAACCTTCAATGAAGGTATGCCCATTCACGCATGTCTCCACACAGAAGAAGCTTTAGCTGAGAATCAAACAGGACAACGTCTTACTGTGAGGCGACAATGCTACCGCAGCATCACCATAATGCACAAATCTAAGAAAACACACATGATTTCTAAGACTGTGTCTTGTTACGGCAAATACATGGAAAATGCAAATAAAGACTGTGCGAATTAACGCCAACAGTCTACACATCCTAATATATGTTACTGCCAAAATCAGTCATATATGCGTGCATATGTAATGTACAGAAAGAATATTGAGACAGTCTTCAATGACTGTATATTTAATTCTGTCTTATACAAAGATAAGCAGTCACCTCTCAATGTCTTTACTTAAGAATTCTGGACAAAGCCAAAAATAATTGGGGGAGTGCAAAATCAAGGACAGTTTTTAAATTGTACTCTAATTTACTTAAAAATTTAACAGAGCAACAGGTTTTGCATCAACATGCATTTTCTGAGCAATGTCTGGCATTACTGATTGATTGCAATCCTTAGTGATTGACTAAAAAAATCAAAAAGAAATCATGAGGAAAAGGGCAAAATAAGAGACAAAATGTGAAATGTTATGTAAAATCAGGGACAGCTGAGTGGTATGAGCAATGTATAAGCCAGTGTGTCACCTTATTTTTCAATATTTATAAGCCATTGGTTATATGGGCACCCTTCCAAATTACATGGCACAGTATGCATTATAATACAATGGTACCAATATGAAACACTTCTGGTATAGATAGGATCTTATTTATATTAGCCTTGGGTTAGATTCCCTCATTCCTTACATGCCTGAAATGAGACCCTGAGAATGTCCCTTAATCAGACAGTGTACACATTTATCATGAAAAGAGAAGCATTTGTGACTAGTGTGTCTTCCTGTGCTAACAAATAGCCAGACTAACAAAAAAAAAAAAGTCAGACTGCTGTCATCCGCTGAAGTACAAATATCATGAAGCTGGATGGAACCTTAGGAATTTATAGTGGATTGTGGGAAAAAAATAACATATTGAAGATGTTATGAGGGAAAACAATATTACTGCATCAAAAACTGTGGAGTCCACTCAAAAAGCCCAGATGCTGTATTAATCATCTTCATCCCCCTCCCCCTGCTATTGAGGGAAGATAACTGTGCCCATAAAAGCATGGAGGCAGGAAAAGCAGCCTAGGTTAACTGCACAAAGAGCAAATTGTTCAAATGCCATTTTCACTTACAGAAAACTTCAATATCACATCATCAGTTTCACAAATATAGTACATTTTTCTGTGGGCAAGCCCACCACACCCATTACATGAGCTCCTTTGTGGTTGCAGTACCTTGGGGAAAGAAAGATTCATCCATTGACCACTGTTTATATTTTATAAGAACTTCTTTTATTGATCAGAACAAGGTTAGAAAACATGCAACACAACATATTTACAGAGGAGCAAATTAACCAAAATTTGGCTTCCTATTGAAATTCAACACATGTTTACAAAGTACAAATTTACCAAAATTTGGCTTCGTATTAACATTCAACACAACATATTTACAAAGGAACAAATTTACCAAAATGTGGCTTCCTATTGAAATGTCAGCACTTGTAACTCCAAGAGCTCACAGACAGAAAATGGAAGATAGGAAATACCGAACAAGAGCGAATCTCAAATATCGCTCTTCTCCTTTAAGTCTCTTTTTGCAGGGGGTGGGCAAACCCCACTGCACCTACCAATGTAGGGGCAAGCACCCCAAACTTATATATACCAACTTTAAGATCACCATATCTCAGAAAAAAATGAATATTCTGGGAGATGGCCATCTTGGTCTTGGTATGCTGTATATAAGTCCATTTTTTTTGGCCATTCAGTCTCCATGTTTTGCGACTCGCTGTATGGGTCTTGACATTTTAAATGCTTATACAAAAATGTACATATTAAGTAATCACTTATACCCTCCCACATGATATATCCACAACACAATATATGTTTTCCATCTTCACAGTGGACAGTACTCAGTAGTCCAGTTTAAATTTGAAGAAATTTAGTCTAGAAACAAATGATCCAACAGCATTAACCCTCTGTTCCTTTGTTATGCCCCTAATTAATCATGTTAGACTGCTGCTTTATTTCCTATTTTCTTCCTGCCTACCAATAATACGCACCACTCTATTTCCTGTATCTAAATCAAATACTTTCTCTCTAACTATCTCTTTCTAAATTAAACATTTCACAGCATCTCTTCTTGGATAATATGCTGTCTAAAGTGGATGCAAGACCATGTCTGTTTAGTTCATTCACTATATTCTTCATCTTGAGCTATGAGTTTATCTCTGGGGAATACCCATAGCAAGCAACAATACAATACAATACAATACAATACACTGGATCAATGGACCATAAAAGTCTTGTCACCTTTGTCAGTCATGCCTTGCCAGTCTACCTTTCCAAATAATAATAACAGAAAAAATAAACAAAATGAGGGAAACACCTCTCAATGAGGTTGAGAGAATTTGCAGGCCAATCAATAACCAGAAAGTTGCTTAATTTTAACTTGAAGAGTATTGAAAAATTAGAAGAAATTGTGGGCATTGTTACTATCCCCCAGATTCTTATGTGACCATAAGATTTCCCTTGGTATCCCAGCTATCAATCGATAGCTGTCACTGTAGAATTTCTGTAACACGTGCTTACCATCCATGTAAGATAATGCTTTTAAACATTTTTGATTACCACTATGACAAGGCCCAGATTCTCATTCATGCCCGCATATAGAAGGTGAGCCACATCCAGTAAATATATGATTGACTATTAAATATTTCTATGTATTAAAATTGTTTAAAAATAACTATCAATAAAACACCAAGGATATAAAAAAACTTGAAATCTGAAGAACAATCCAAAGTAAGAATAAACGCTTTTGCTCCTTCTTTATTTTTAATGGAACTTCTTCAGATTAAACGACTTTGTAATGATGTACTATTTAAAATCCAATCAGCCAATCACAAACAGCTTTAACATACCCCTGATCAATTCTTAAAGATACCTTTATTTGAAAATATAATAACTTTCTATGGAAAACAAATTGTTTTTTCAGTAGCTATTAAGTGGACAGCTGCATTTCTAAATGCTGAAACATTATCAACAGTCACTTTGCAGTCAATCTTTATCATTACAGTCAACACTTTATATTAGTAGAGATGACCACTATTAACATGTGTTCCCACAGTTCAATATTTTTCATTTTTCTATTTGCATTACTGTCTCTTTTCAGGGAAGACCCGGGGATATATTTATACTGACTAGAGGAAATTTGGCCAAGACACCTAGAAAATTTCTATCCTCTTTTTTGATAAGTGACATGGGATCTTTTACACCCCCTGAGATACCACCAACACAAGCCGATAGGGCTGTGGATTAGCACCTCATTCAAAGGACAAAATGCACTCAACATCAGTGTCTGCAATGGAAAATTACTCTATTTATCTGAAAGAGGAATAGAGCACACAGTCTTCTGATCTTCCAGTACCAAAGGTGATTTATATTACCTGTTGAGTCACTGATATTGCTTACCCAAGAAGTAGAACATGCAAGTAACAGAACTACATTTTTCTTCTGATCTCATATTTCCAACTTTGGAAATCACCTTCCGTTTTGCAAGTCAATTTCTCAATTTTCCTCCAGTTCATCAGTCCCCAAACATTCATTTCCTTTGCCCTTTTCCACTGCCACAGATTCCTTGGTCACATAATCCAATGAAAATAGCAATCTTTCTGTCTGCCCATTGCTAAACAATTTCATCCCTCCTGGAAAAAAAACGTATTCACAATCACTGGAAATAGTAACTTATATCTCAGTTTACACCATTCATGTTGTTTTATCACAGCCAGAAAATGTGGCCACTGCCATGTAGTATTCTGTGAGAAGGCATGACCCATAATCATGGACTTTCCACTCACTCTTATCATTTTATCCTGTTACAGGTTGCCAGACTTGTAATTAAGGTTTGTTCATGCTTGTAACAAGTTGAATTAAGTTAAGGTCTTAACCTCATGGATACAGGATACAGGGTTTGATTCTGACCTCTAGCTGCTGGCTAGGCTTGTAATAGTCTGCAGTCTGATAGCCTACTATTTACCTATGAAGTCTGGGTAGTCTATTTACCTATGAACTCTGGATAGCCTACAGGCCCTATCGACCACCAGTGCCAGCAGTCAGTAGGACTTTTGAATGTCCAGTGACGTCCTAGAAAATCCATTCTGTTGTGTCGTTATTGGTTTTAAGAAAAATCCAAACAGTCAAATATTTCTCTCACCTTCCAAAATCCCACTCACTGCAAATTTTCCCAGCATAACCAGCTTCTGTTCAGTGTAAACTGTTTTACTACTTAATTCCAAAAATTTATTTTGCACATTCACCACACTCTGCAGGAATGCCGTCATGATGTCATATTGTTCCTTCATGAATTTGTTTTGGTCATCTACTGAGAACTCAAGTTGTCTGGCACAGAGATTGAACATATCTGAAATAACTTTAACCTCTTGGTGACTTCTTCTTGGGCAGCTTATATGTCTGTTTTCCATAGTCTTATTATTGCTCATGCATTACTTTCTTCACTTGGCTCAGCATGAGTGAATTGTCCCTCAGTCACTTCCTGCTCTTCAAAAACACATATCGTCTTCACACTTTTCCAATTTTGAATCCTGCTTCAGAGGTTTGGAACACTAATACACCTTTTATACTAAAACTGTAACAAAAACACATGCTAAAGATATACTTAATCTGACTACTTCATAGAGCAGTTGATTTGGATGAACAAACTCATGGAGCAGTTTAAGATCTTGATAACTGTGATGGTTCTATGAATTGTGCATTATTGTGTAAGTAGTAATCACGTAACCTGAGTAATTCCAAGGAAGGAAAAAACAAGGTGAGACTGTTGAGACCCTTGACAGGGACTGGCTGGTACTATGTGACATGATTGGGGCTGTGCAATCCTTTCACATGTTGTGGAAGTCCTAAAACATATCCAGGGATGCTGGAGCTGACTGGACAACCCATACTGGAGAACTAGCACAATCTCCATTCATGCATATTCCACCTCTGATTCACACAGATGTGACTGACATGTGTGCCTAGTGATCCCTCTCAATTGTGCAGCCAGGCACTGACAAGGATACTTTGTGGGCAGCCATGTTCTGCAGAAGATGATTCATCATGGAATTGTCCCTGGTTCCATGATTTCAGTGTATTGTTGATAGTGCTGTGTGATATGTTGTGTGATATGCTGTGTGATATGCTGTGTGATATGCTCAAATATATCTTGTAATGCTCTCACTATTTTTCTCTGACTGTCAGTAGCAGTAGCCTGTGCTTGGGGAATATCCTGGCACATTTGCTGCTGTTCAGACTATGCCTGGTATGTCTTGAGAGCTGGCCACCCCAGTGGACAGGCTGTACAGAGGGTATTCCAATATGTCCTCCTCCATGTACACCACATGTGGATCTGATAGTGATCTGGGGCTTTGGGAGGATTCCACCCCCTAAGGGAAGCAAGCGCTGATGGTACACTATGTGGGGAATCATCACTCTGCAGAGCAGATGAAAACCCTTCCAGTGCACTTTGAGGCTGTATGCCAGGGTCCTCGGGTTGTGACATGACTCTGGGAGTAATGTCATCATTCCCAACTGCCACATGGCTGTCAACATCAGCCTGCTGTCCTGCTACAGACCCTACCACTGACCTGTGAACTAAAGCAAATCATTAACCATTGTGTGCTGTAGTCCCCATGCATATGTTTGTATCTGCACACTTAATAACTCAGGTGACTATAAGGAGTATGCAATGTATGATACTTTACCACCAGATGTCTCTGCATGTTTTAGGTGCAGTGACATTACTGATCCACCTGTTGGAGAGACATCCAAGAGGGTATATAGTGCAGCTTTCTGAACACAAGTTTGGTAACTATCTTATTCCCAGCTGTTCTTTCTGAAATGTTGAAGCAGCTATAGGTTCATAGGTAAGTACTAGGCTTGCCGGCCATTTTAAGCCTAGCCAGTTTCCCTTTTGGTGCTTGAGTTAACCTAACATATTTGATGTTAGACTGGCCTTACCTCAACCTATACTTGATTATTATATATTACCCATAATGAGAATAACTGGGATCATACTATAAATAATTGAGGGGAGCCATGTATGGGATAAAGCATTTAGGAGATGCTTTTTCCATTAGTAGTACAGGAGGACGTCATGGGAGAAATTATCTGTTTCAGATCCATATATCCAAGTTGCGCTTGTATATGGAAAGGGATGAGCTTTATTTTACGTGGATGGGGAGTCTGTTCCAGAGCAGTGGTGTTCTCTGCAAGCTACACATGTCCCTCCAAACCCTTCTGTTAATGTTGCAGAACAGGTTTGGATCCCTAGATCGAGTATTTTCGCATGCCATTTGACTTGCTGATGTGCAGTGAATCCAGCATTATTGGGTCATGCCTCCGATGAACGAAAAAGAAACCAAAAACTCACTGGTTGGATTCAAGACGCTCTCCACAAGATGCTGGAATATTTTTCCTTTTATTTACTGATAGACTTGAAGTGCGTTCAGTATCATGCACTTTTCAGCAAGTGAACACTCAACTTCTTCAGAATGCAAAACAGTGGAGCCTTCCAAAAGGCTGCCTTTAATACATCAATCAATTAACACTAATTAGAACATTTAAAAGGTCTGTTTCACTAATTAAAACAAGCATAGTAAACTGCAACCTTTAAAAACAGTATGTAAAGACTAAAATAACCACCAGGGCTAGTCAATACAAAACATGCTTGATTCTATATAATAACAATAAAATATTTAGAAGTTAGAATCCATCACAGTATAAGTAACAACACTGATGTAAAGGTGTAAACTGTGTTTGTTACTTTTTCAATATTAATGTGCAAAATTAATACAAGTCATCCCCTATGTACAAAACCATCCCCCTTTTTCAACAAATCTCTACTGTTTGGAGGTTAAGCAACTTTAGAAAGTTCTAAAAATTACAGGGTTTTTTTGAAACAACTTTAAGAAGTTAAAACACACAATAATAGTAATAGGAAGTACCATGCAACTAAAATGAAAATAAAAATAAACTTAAAAAGAAGAATTAATGTGTCTTGCTGCAAATAGGTCTACTTCCTACTTAGTTTGCACGTAATTATGCATCCAATACAAAATGTACAAGTTGTAATGTGTGCTGATATTTAGTCTTGTAAGTGCCTAAATGTATATAAAGCATCCACCTATTAATAGGCTTGACAAGGGGTGGCGGGTGAGTTTACTACCTCTCTAAGTTCTTTAACCTCAGTATACACTGAATTGAGCACATTTCATTTATGCCAGGTCTCTGGTTAGAATTAACCCTCAATTGCCAAAGGAGCTCTTTCCTTTCGAGTTTAAGTGAGTCATGACCACCCTCCCATCACTGACCTGTTGGTCAATGGCCCTGAATTTAAACTCGTGTCCTGGATGTTCGTTAACGTGCCTTGCCAAAGCGTTGGACAGTTTATTACACCTAATGCTGTATAGGTGTTCATAGATCCTCTCGTTTAACCTTCTGTCCGTCTTCCCTATATAGAAGACCGGGCAGTGACAACACTTGGCTAAGTACACTACCTGTTTACTGTTGCAATTGAGTTTATAGTTTGTTTTAAACTTCCACTCACCTATTTCAAAATTACAGCCTTCATCAATAAACTTACAGTACTTGCACATGTTACATTTAGTCATACCTTTCCTAGTTGAAAATCCCTGTTTACTACTCTCGAGGAGTTCTTTCAAGTTGCTGGCTCTTTTGTATACTATCTTTGGTTTAATTGGGAGTTTGTGTCTCAATTCATCATCACTAGCCAGGAAGTCCCAATTTTTAGAATGATATTAAAGATAGCGTTGGAATCTAGGTTGAATGTGCAAGTAAAACTAGCCATGTAGTTCACCTCATTCCTTTCTCTCCTTCATTAACCACTGTTACACTCTGGGTGAACACCTCTCATTTAACAGTGGTACATATACCTTCAAGGTTCTTTTTGTTTTAACTTCCTCGAAAATCTCAGTGAGGAAGTCATGAGGGTAACCCTCCTCGAAAAGAACTGAAATAAGGTTTCACATTCACTAACAAATTCCTCATCATACGTTATCATTCTAGCTGCCCTTACTAACTGACCTTTTACAACAGATTTCTTTTTGATGTTTAGGGTGGCAGCTAGAAAAATGGAGGAAGGAATTAGAGTATGTCGCCTTCGATGTATCTTAGATACCCAGGTTTTCTTATTATAATCTTTCCTAAGGTCGACATCTAAATAGTCTATTCTATCCTTATTGAAGTGAAATGTGAAGGAAAGGAAGTCCGAGAATTATTGAGGTACCTAATGAACTCTTCGATCTCAGTGTTTGTTCCATCAAACATCACAAACATATCGCCTAGGAATCGAGTGTAGAAGAGGAGCTTTGAATTGTGGTCTCCTTCATTTAGTAAATAGGATCTCTCCCAAGATGCCATGACTAAATTAGCTATGCTCCCCACATGGGGAACCCATGGCTATCCCAATTTTTTGATGGTATAATTCCTTCTCAAATTTGATAAAATTGTATGACAGGACCACATCAATTAACTCTCCTACCAATTGACTTTCTTCACTAGTTGCTCCCAGTGACCTTAACATAGATGGTACCCAATCTACTGCTATATTGTGGGGAATAGAAGAGTAAAGGTCTTTCACGTCGATAGTTACAAAGAAGCAATTAGGGTGGAACCCCAAAGAATTAATAGAACTTAAAAAAGACCAGGAGTCTTTAGTGATTTGCTTTTCCATTACCACATATTTCTGTAAAATACTATCCAAAACCTTGGCACAGGTACAGATTATTATATATTACCCATAATGAGAATAACTGGGATCATACTATAAATAATTGAGGGGAGCCATGTATGGGATAAAGCATTTAGGAGATGCTTTTTCCATTAGTAGTACAGGAGGACGTCATGGGATAAATTGTCTGTTTCAGATCCATATATCCAAGTTGCGCTTGAATATGGAAAGGGATGAGCTTTATTTTACGTGGATGGGGAGTCTGTTCCAGAGCAGTGGTGTTCTCTGCAAGCTACACATGTCCCTCCAAACCCTTCTGTTAATGTTGCAGAACAGGTTTGGATCCCTAGATCGAGTATTTTCGCATGCCATTTGACTTGCTGATGTGCAGTGAATCCAGCATTATTGGGTCATGCACAGTGTTGGATCGCTATGGACACACATGCTGGATAACCCAACTGCCGGTATCAATGCCAATTTGAACTGTGCCTGTGCTCTTCTTATCACTGTCATGATAATCAGCATTAAAGGATATCAGCTGCTCTTCATCGGGTGTCAGGCTTTGTCCAGTGAAAGGATCCCACCAATGCCAATACAAGCAATAGCTTTCTGCCAGACTTTACTCCTGGCATGGGGCATGTTCTTTGCTCTTTTCTTATACCATGCCAGTGTCCAGTTCTGTTCTTTGTTTTTGTTCATACGTTGGTCAACAACTGTAGCCCCAGTGGTAGGGTCTGGGGCAGGAGAGCAGGCTGATGTTAGCAGCCATGTGGCAGTTGGTAAAGATGCCAGTACTCCTGGCATTTCCATCTGCCAGCACTTGATTCCATACCTTGATAAACTCTGCCTGTATATGACCCCCTTTATTGAAGGGGTCTTTAGTGCCTCTATGAAGATATGGGTTTTCTTCAGGTGTAAAGTTATGTGCCTCTGTCTTGGTGCCTGCAGCTGTGGATGTTGCTAGGAGTAGGACTACTTCATAACACTTTTTTATTGTACAAGTCTTGACTAATTGGTGATGTCTGACATGGCAGCAAGGCTTCCCTATTGAGCTCCCCTCTGCTGACCCAATATTTGAAGGGTAGTATGGTATTCTTTCACCCTGTCAGTCAATGACAGATAATGGATTTGACCCTACTCCCGATCAGAGCTGATGACGGTGGGAAATTGAGTGGAACAGACAGTCACCACTGCTGCAAATGATGGTTTACATTGGTTACTGAGTTATGTCCCTAATTTTTATCCATTGTGTGATGACATCCATGAAGGTTGTCTGGGCAATGCGTAGTCAGGTGGTGAGATCTACCTGGGGTCTTAGGCAGACACATTCCTGGACCTTTCCAACCAGGCAGTCCCTTTATGCCCCAGTCTTCACTAGGACTATTAGGGACCATACCTAGCATTAGTGCAAATCCTCCTTTCCATGTTAGGCAGACCCATCCTTCCCTACCAGCACCTCAAACCTCCCCAGCTGCTAATTGAACCTGGGTTACTTGAGTTGTTGTTGGGACATTATCCATTGGTGCCAGAGAAGGCTCTAAGGTCAACAGAGACCAGGTTGAAGACCTAAAAGTTGAGTGGTAAGAAGGTACAACAGTTCAAGGAATTACTCAAGGCTCCAGAACCCCAAGAAGAGGAGGAAATAGGTGGAGATGAAGAAGAATGGCAGTCCCTCAAAATGGCATGTTTAAGAACTACAGAACAGATATGTGACAGAGTCAAGTATGTAAATAAAGTACGTAAGGAAAGCTGGTGATAGAATGCAGAAGTCCAGGAAGTCATCAAAATATAGATGGAGTGCAGGAAAAAGTGCAAGACAGAAAAGGCAGCTAAGAAGGAATACTGGTTGATTAACAAAGAAGCTAAGAAAGGAGCTGTAGTAGCAAAGAACAAGACACTGGAGGCACTCTATGAGCTCCTGGAAAGTGACTCAGTAGTTGGCACAGAGAAACTATATCAGGTTGCAAGGCAAATACAGAAAGGTAAAGAAAATAGTCAGACACCCTTCATAAGGGATGTCAGCAACAACCTGCTCACCAGTCCACAGGACATCAAAGGCAGATGGAAGGAGTATTTCCAGCAGCTTCTGAATGAAGAAAACCCCACAGAAGCTGTACTGCTCCAGACACAACCTATGATGAGAGAAGAAGAGGAGCCCACCCTAGAAGAATTAAGAATTGCACTAAGGAAAATTATGTCAGGTAAGGCAGCAGGATCAAATGAGGTCAAAGCAGATAGGATAAAAATGTTGGGTGAGATAGGGGAGAAATGTCTCCTGAGGGTACTCATAGTAGTGTGGAGAGAAAGGTGTATCCCAGATGACTGGAGAATAAACATACTTGTGCCAGTGTACAAGAAGAAAGGGGGACAACCACAACTGGGCAACACAGAGGTATCAAACTCCTGTCACATTTCATGAAAGTAATGGGGAGAGTGATTGATAAATGGATACGCAGATTAGTAGAAAGTAAGATGGGAAATGGTCAGTTCAGATTCATATTAGGGTGCTGACCTAATGTTTGCAGTGAGATAGATAGCTGAGAAGAAGCTAGAAATGAGGAAAGAGTCCAACTGGGCATTCCTAGAACTGGAGAAAGAATATGAGAACATCTCAAGAAAACTGATTTGGGCAGTACTGCAGTGGTTCAACGTCCCAGAAACATTGGTAGAATTAGTGCAGACTATGTACAAGGACCCAATGACTCAAGTACGAACAGTGTTCTGCCTCATAGAGGGGTTCCCAGTGGGAGTGGGTGTGCCCAGAGTTCAGCTTTGAGCCCACTACTGTTCATACTGGTGAAGGACTACAATAGCAAACAGGTTGGAGGGGATTGATCAACAAAGTTACTGTGTACAGATGATGCAGCATTACAGACAGACTTTGAGCAAGAATTTCGGCGAAGGATAAGGGAATAGAATGCAAAACTTAAGGCACATGGGATGAAACTATGTACAGATAAGATGGTGTTAATGTCAACAAATTGGGGAAATCAGAAGCTGAGAACTGAGATAGAAGGGAAAATAACAGAACAGGTTAATAGTGTTAAGTATCTCGGAAAGGTGGTTGAGAAGGGAAGTCTGAAAGAAGAGGTCAAATCTAGACTCGGAGGCCTAAATGGTATGGAGTGTCTGGTGTAATATATGACAGAAGAATGACATAGAAGCTGAAAAGTAAGGTGTACAAAACAGTGGTGTGACCAGTATTAATGTGTGGTACAGAAACCTGAGCAGTAAAGATAGAGTAGTTGAGGAAGCTAGAAGTGATGGAGATGAAGTTCCTGAGATGGATGGTGGGATGCTCATTGTAGAACAGATGAAGGAATGAGGACACAAGAGCAGAAGCCAAAGTAGCTTCAATTGCAGAAAAGATCAAAGAGAACAGATTATGGTGGTTCAGGCATATGTGCAAAAAAGCAGACGACAATCTGGGGAGATTTGTAACAGACAGGAAGAAGGTCATAGGAAACGAAGGCATCCAGCAAAGGGTTGATGTGTTGTGTGACAGAAGATCTGTGACAGTCAGGCATGAGTGTCGAAGAAGGCAGGAGTGTGGCACTGAATCAAGAGAGATGGCGACAGTTAACACAACACCCTGACCCCATGCAGAAAATGGGAAAAAGGGGGCTGATGATGATGTCATGATTTGTAATTCAGAGACACATTAGCTGCACTAGCGAAAGACTTCATTAATGGCTAATTTGAATGGCTCTGAATCACAGTTAACTACTGCATATCAACACTTCCTGTGGTAGTTAACAGTGCTGGAGGCCATATTGTATAAGCAGAGACACCCCCCATTCTCTCTTCCACACACAATACACACATTCAAACACACATACACATGCACACAAGACCTCTTACTTGTTCCTGCATTTTCTGAACATCCCAGTGTCTCCTTTTCCCTTGCCCTGTTAATTCATGGATGATTAAAGTCTGCATTAATGCATGGCATTAGAGTTTCAAACTTCATATCCTTTAGTAAGTGCACGCTAGGGCAAAAGCTATTATCCTAGCAACTCTCTCTTTGCGCTGCGAGGTTGAGAGATATGTTTAACATTTCCTTTCCCTCAGCTTCATACATCACGACAAGTTGCAGGCATTGGATAATGCCTGAGATCCCAATATATGTTTTAAAAATCACATTGTTAGTGCGGTGAGTTAATGAATAGGTTTTGTGTGTCAAGGGCTCATGCCCCCATGTACTTTTAGTTTTTTAATTGTAGTTCTAAATTCTATCTCTGGTGTCTAGTCTAATTATCCTGTGTGTGAGGTGGGAGGGTACAGGGTTCAAATCCTTTTTACTGCCATTTGAGGCATAGTACTTACCTCTGGTGCCTAGTATTCCTGCCACCCCCACCTCGAACACCGTTCTGTTTCATTATCAGTCAGGCATACATTTAAGGAGTTATCCCTGGTGTGTAGTGCCACCCTGATCCCCATTGTGTTTCAGTGTCGGTCAGGCATACATTTAAGGAGTTATCCCTGGTGCCACCCCGATCCTTATTCTTTGTCAGTGTCGCTCAGGCATACATTTAAAGAGTTATCCCCTGGTGCCTAGAGCCACCTCAATTCCCATTGTGTTTCAGTATCACTCAGGCATACATTTAAGGAGTTAGCCCTGGTGTCTAGTGCCCCCCATCCCCGTTCTGTTTAAGTGTCACTCAGGCACATGCTTAAAGAGTTGTTATTGCGGCTAGTGTTTCCTCCACAAACCCATTTCCCCAGTTCTGCTTAAGTGCCATGTTTAAAGAGTCATCCCTTGTGGCTAGAGGTTCCCTACACCCAATGTTGCAGGTTCTACTTGTTAGTCGAGGGGGGGGGTGTCGAAGTATGATAGCCACCACAGTCTCCCCCCACACATTTATTACACATGCACACCTACCTACTTGACTTACCCCTCACTAACTCCCCTATTGTTTCCTCCTAGTCAGACACAGTCACACACATGTACTCACACATACACTAACACACAGAGCCCCTCTCATACACCTCCTAACACTAGAGTAACACTAAATGCCACAACACTTAATTCTTCCATGATGTACTACTACTGCTAGTAACAAGAAATGGCTAATAAGCATGTAGATGCCTAAGTGGAAGCAGTTTGGGGGGTACGGGTTGAGGACAGCACATGGCTAATTAACATATGCCTGTCCCTGGTCCATATCATTACCTTGTGGTAACCTACCTTTATGAATCTTGCTGAATATCCAAATCAAAGGGTAAGAATGTCACGCAGGCGAAACATGAATAAAAACTGCAAGAAAGACTCAGACAAACATGTCTTGAGTTTTTGAGGAAAATAAATGGAAATGTTTCAAAGCTCGTGGTTGATAGTATTCCACATTAAAGCCTTCACTGCAATATTTCTATAATCACAAGTCACTAACTATTCAAGTGTCCTCTGTTGTCAGACTTTTGCATTTGTATAACTAAACAATTACGAACTGTAACAACATTATTTGAATACTGTGTATGTGCTAGTAATACGCATGTTTGCATTTATCTAGGATATTTTCTGTTGTTGCTCTCTAAGCCCAGGCCACATCTGAAAAGTACACTTGAGCCAGTCCAGTTAGCTGGTAAACAAACAAATGAATGCATAATCAAAGAAATAAATAAACAGATGAAAAGACAAATAATACATATAATACTCATTCCTGCTGCAGATGTCCCATCTTAGTTAATCAGTGACAAACCAGTCACATCCGTAATGTATTCTGGTATAAAACAAGTTAGAATAGTTGTAGATAAACTTGGCTCCATCATGATACTGGATTTGAGTGTTTATTCTCCACAGCTATGCCACTTTTTTTATTGCATTTTGTGACTCAAATACCACCTAAATGGTTTAGTACAGCACTTTTATATCTGACATCTTATAATGCATTGAGTGATGACCACTGCAATTTCTCTTACTGGGTTTGTCACGCACTACGAGCCTATGTTTTGCAATCTGACTTGAAGATTATCTTTTGCTTCTTAATTTCCTAATACTCAGCCCTTTATTGCACTACTCTGGCATAAAACATTAAAAGTATTTCTTGGCCCTTCACTAGCAGCTACTAACATTCAATTCAGCTTAAATTTAAACTGAAAGTCTGAACACTAAACTTGTCATTTTCTCTGAAAAAAATATGAACTACATTATGTTCAGATTCATTCAGTCTTTGATATCCTGCTTAATCCATTATAGGATCATATGGGAGCTAGAATTTATTCCATCATTTAATGGGTGCAAAGTTGTGAACTAATCCTGCATGGTGCACTAGATGCACAAATGTACATGCACCCACACATGGCACATTGACTTACGGACATTCTGTGGGAGCAGTAATTTAACTAGTGCATACTTTTGTGTTATGATAGGAAACTGATGAACCTGATGAAAACCCATATAGATAACAGAAAGGGCATGTAAAATTAGGAGAGGAGACACCTCAGCCAAGAACTGAATTGATGAACCAAGCTGTGTATGGTAGAAAATGTAAGTACTTTGCTACTGGCCTAAAATTCAAGTACTTTTACAAGCAAACACAGAAATACTGTAATTATCATATCATTCAAAAGAAAACTTTACAACAGGTGATTGGCTGGTACTTCTAATTGTGTAATCTATTAAACTGATTGCTAATTCAAAAAAAAAGTTTTAAAATTGTTTACATTTTTAATAAACAATTATGAATAACTTTAAAAGTGGACAATGCAGTGATGCAAAAAGAATAAAAAGAACATGAAAATATATTTAAAACAAGAAGGGGTGTTTCTTTAATGTTTATCTGTTACATTTTTGTAAATATTTTGTGAAATTTGTGAAAGGAATACATACTGTTTTTCCTGAATCAAGGGTTTGACATTTGGGTGAAGTTTCGTTTCCAGCAACCTGAAATATTTTCATAGGTGGTTACTAGGCTAACGGCCCTAGAGCCCTTATAAGCCTAGCCATGTTAAACCCAAGTTGCCTCAATTGTCCTACGTTACATGGATACAATTCACAGAATAAGTCTATGATAAACACTGACTACCCTTGTCCATGGGGGACATGGGTGTCACCCCATGGTGAATTTGTGGTCTCCCATTTGTCCGGGTTGTGCATAAATAGGGTCAGTGAGGAGTTCTGATTCATGTGGTTTGGAAATGTATTCTAGAGTAGCATAAATCTCTGGGAGATATATCTTTCTCTCCAGCATATTCTATTAATGTCACAGGCTAGATTAAGATCTCTACAGTGAGTGACTTTTGTGCCATTTGACTTGCGAATGTGGAGCATATCCATCAGAGCAGGGGACTAACTGTAGGCCAGGCACAAGTCACCTCTCAGCAGCCTATATGATACAGAGTACAGTGATAGGGTTTTCAGTCTATCCACATAAGTCATGGTTTGGAGGTCCTGTATTATCTTGGTGAGAAACCTCTGTGGTCTGTCCACCTTCAGGTGTCTGGTAAGGTATATGTAGAAGGGAACATTGTACCCTATTAATGGTCTGATGTGGGTTGAGTATAGTGGAGGTATAATTTCCTTAGACCTGGATACAATGCCCTTACCTATGAGGTGTGCAACATAGAAGGCCTGCCATTGTAGAAACATGGTGGTCGCAGTTCAGATTGCAATCTACTTGTGTTTCCAGATCTCACACCACTGGGTTTGAACTTAGGGGGTGTGGTGAATATTTTAATTAGCAGGGAATTCCACTTAGCCAAAGGGGATAATAATGCACTTTTTGTGTTTAGTTTTAGACCATTCCATTGGCACCAGTCATTTGTCTGTGTTAGCCCCTTCTGTAATATGTTAACATCATTGGGAGACTCAATTTGCAATCATCAGCAAACTTGGTAAGCCAAAGTACATGTACGTTAGCCTGGATGTCTGAGAAATAGATTCTAAACAGTAAAGGGCCCAGCACAGATCCTTGTGTTGTGCCACTGGTAACAGGTCTACTGGTAGAGGTGGAGTCACCAACTTTGACAGTATGTTTTTGGTCAGTGAGCCAATTGGCCACCCATCTAGTGAGGGTTCAGTCCTGGGTCCTCTCCTGTTTGGTATCTACTTCTCTGAAGTACAGGCTAACACAGAAGGTCTTTGGCTAATGAAGTTCGCAGATGACTGCAAACTAGGAGCCATAATCAAAACTCCTAACGATGTGGACATCCTACAAAAGGGCCTCACTGAGACAGATGCCTGGTGTCAAAGCCATGGCCTCAAGCTCAATGCCAAAAAGTGCATGGTCATCCCCTTTGATAAAAACTCTGTACCCATGGACTACAACATAGGCGGTAGTATACTTAACACCGAAAGTGTGATAAGAGACCTTGGGACACTGGTGGACAGTAGTCTCTCCTTTGATAATCACATCACCACAGTAGTCAGGAAATCCTTCTATGTGGCACACCTCATCACAAAAAGTTTCTCATCCAGAAAAAAAGAGGTCATTGTTCCCCTCTACTCATCACTCATTAGACCCATTATAGAGTACAACACCCCTTTTGGTATGTACTTCACAAGACATCTACAACAGCCACAGAAATACCTCACAAAGAGGATTACCGGCCTCAAACAGATGCCCTACGCAGACCATCTCAAAAAACTTCAGCTTTACTCCGTCGCATATCGCCTACTCAGAGGTGATCTCTGCCTAACATACAAAGCTATGTCAAACCCAGAGCTGTTGGACATGCTCCACTTAAAGAAATCCCAATCCCTCCGAACTACACGCTCTAGGGACCTAAACCTTATCACCACAATAAACATAAGATGCCGGAGAGATAGATTCCTGTCCCAGAGAATTCCCATACTCTGGAATAAACTACCTATCTATATCAAACAAAGCTCCTCATTAGCACTCTTCAAGAAAAATCTTGACGATTGGATGGGAAATAGGAAATTTACCCAGGAGATCACCTCTGTGGCTCTGCTCGACAGTGGCACAGGAAAATAATTATCTTGGGTGGCAAAAGCCATGGTACCTTTTTGGCTGGGATTGTATAGGCCCCAGAACCGATAGCCTAGTACCTACCTAAGAACCTATGAACAAGGATTAATCCCCAGCTGGGAGAGCTTCTCAATGATACCTGAGTGGGGGATTGTGTCAAAAGCCTTGGCTTGGTCAAGACAGGCATTATGCACTGTCTTGCCTTTATCCAGGGCTTTGGTGACTTTCTCAAAGAAGTCTTCTAGGTTTAGCCAAAGCCAAACTGGGTTGGGTCTAGAGTTTGAAGGTGATCTATGTCCTTGTTGATAAGGTCCTTGATTATTTCCATGGCCTTGGGCCTATAATTCCCAGAGTCAGTTGTTGGCCCCCTTTGTGCAAGAGGATTATTGTTATTCTCCATCCTGCTGGAACAAGGTAAGTTCTCAGGTGATGGTTAAAGAGAATGCCAAGTGGGTCCACTAGGTTTTGTTTTATATTGCTTAATAAGCAACATGGGATGTTATCTGGTCCCACTGAGGCCATTATTTTGGCCTTGGAGAGCACAGATATGACCTGATCTCTAGAGATACTAGGCAGAGGACTGGTGTCAGGTATGCTTTGGGGTATGGCTGGTGGGGACAGGGGGGGGGGGGTGAAGTTTGTGCCAAATCTGTCAGCTAGCAGGGTGGCAATTTCCTTCAGTATAGTATGAGTGGTACTATTTACCACCTGTTTGGCATATAGCTGGGCATTTCCTTTTAGGTTTTGGACATATTTACAGAATGCCTTATGACTATCCTTAACCAGGGATAGTATTTTAGCTTCATAATTAGCTTTAGAAGAACTTTTACAAGATTTCTGATTTTCCAGTTCAAGCTGTGGAGGGAATTCTTCCTCTGCTGAGTCAGTTCCCTTTTGTTCTTAGACATAGTTTCTTACTTTTGTTATATAACCTGTTTATACTTGAGGTCCACCAGCGTGGCTTGTTCTTTCATGACGACCTGGTTTTAATCTGGTCAGGTACAGCGGAGTTTATACAGTTGATTGTGTGTATGCAAAATATGCTTTCTCAGTGAGGTTGACGATAATATCAGTATAAATGGAACACACCTTCCTGTTCATCCTATAAAAATCCCATTATTTTCATTTTTTCAAACAAATCTGTTTTTGAAAAACTCTACTCTGCTTTGCAGTACAGTGTTTTGTATTGTGGTTAACACTCCAGTTCAATGTTACATTGAAGATTGGGAGGATTTCTTCTGGAATGGCAAGCTAAAGTAACAGTATTCATTTTCAAAAATAAGGACAAGAGGATGTGTTTCATTTATAGACTTATCACACACCTCAGTCTCCATGGAAAAGCTTATGCTGGAATCAGGGTGGATGCAGCACAAGGAGAACTAGGCAGATGCCTAGGACCTGGTGCTGGCTGGAGGGCTTAGCTATGTATGCAAAAAACATCCATTTTGACTTCTTTTTCTTTTTCCCTGTTCAGCATGTGTGCAAACAAGCTTACGCACACAAACTATTGATTCATGGCTCACACACTCAGACTATTTGAATGTGACACCTAAATGAAACATTTAACCAGTGACTTCTTCATTAATCTGTCCAAATATGCACAAACACCAAACTGAAACAGTTCCCCAAATGATCCCTTCAGTAGTCTGCCCAAGTCTGCACAAGCACCAAAACATTTCCCCAGTGACCCCTTTAGCAGTCTGTGCAATTTGCACAAGCACCAATATGAACCCCCACCCCCACCACAACTGATCCTTTCAGCAGTTTGTCCAAGTTTGCACAAGAAGCACACTAATAAGTAATCCTACTTGCTTGAGAGACTTGGTCTTTTTTTCTGTCTCTCCTAGTATGTCTTCCCACTCACTAGCTGTGTCCACAATGAGCAATTTAGATTTTTTTAAAAACACTTCATACCTCAGCTAACTGTGGGCACCAGTGACATAGCACAAGGCACTGTCTTTCTGACCTCAGCATCACCTCTCAACCTACATATCACAAGCCTTTTGGAGAAGTGTCCAAGCAAAATTAAGTAAGTGGGGGTGGGAGGCACACAAGAACAACTTGGATGTGCATTTAAGATGTACACATTGTAATTTTCCTTAAAGGGAAAAAGTATTTGAAAAATGTTTTATATATATATATATATATATATATATATATATATATATATATATATTTTTTTTTTTTTTTAATTTTCTGTTGGCAACTTGTGCTGTGGACAAGACAGCACTCAGTGCATTTGCCCTGCTCACCCTACCCCAGTTAATTTCATTTTAAAATGCAAAGTTGTTTGCCTGCAGAAATGTATGCATTAATAATAGTTCTCCTTAATATGGAGTTATTTTGATGACTTTCACTTTTGCAGTGTTTATGCATACTGCCTTAGCATACGTTATCAGGTCATTACTATTTCTTATGCTCTCATAAATACTGTAATATTTAAACTATGCTACACATGGATGGATATTATGGTCTGATGCTAATGGTCTTTATACAGTTTTAAGTTGTTCATTCAAAACTACCAGTAAAGTACATGGAATTTTTTTCTTCACAACAATAATGGATGTACACAGTCAACAAAGTGGCTGTAACTGCTGCGGGGAAGAGAGCACTCTGTGGATAAAAGCACTTTAAGTTCTTATCATCTAGTCATTTTTATTTTATGCTCAACTCTTGAGAGACTTGTTTGGCTACAAACATCTGCATTAGAAGCTGAAGTTAAGTAAAACTTGCAGTAGTGTATTTTAGTCTTCTGTTAAGTACAAACTTGCAGTTTTAAAAGTACTGTATTTTCATTTTTTCTGTTTCCTAATTGTGTGTTCCTGAACTGTGTGCTGTGTGTCTGTCTGCTATAAGAGGGGTGGTGTTATCACTTATTTGTTATCTGATATTTAATAGCCTAGAGGGATTCCACTGTACCTTAAGTGCTAGTCACAAATTTTGAGAAATCGTTTTATGCTCAACTCCTGAGAGACTTGCTTGGCTACAAATATCTGCATTAGAAGCTGAAGTTAAGTAAAACTTGCAGTAGTGTATTTTAGTCTTCTGCTAAGTGCAAACTTGTAGTTTTAAAAGTACTGTATTTTCATTTTTTCTATTTCCTAATTGTGTGTTCCTGAACAGTGTGCCATGTGTCTGTCTGCTATAAGAAGGGGTGGTGTTGTCACTTCTTTGTTATCTGATATTTAATAGCCTAGAGGGATTCCTCTGTACCTTAAGTGCTAGCCACAAAGTTTGAGAAATCATTTTATGCTCAACTCCTGAGAGACTTGCTTGGTTACAAACATCTGCATTAGAAGCTGAAGTTAAGTAAAACTTGCAGTAGTGTATTCTAGTCTTCTGTTAAGTACAAACTTGTAGTTTTAAAAGTACTGTATTTTCATTTTTTCTGTTTCCTAATTGTGTGTTTTATTGAACAGTGTGCTGTGTGTCTCTCTGCAGTTAGTTCCCCACCCTTCCTCCCTTTTCCTTTGTTGGTGTTAGTGTTGGTGGCTCTGGAATTGCCCGCCCCTCCTGTAAGTCTGTATTAGAAGACTCCTCCTGGGTCCATCTCATTTGCTCACTTAACCGAGTACAGTTAGATCATATTCTGAGTCTAGTGTTCACTCTACATAATACAGAGAGAAGATTTGAGAAGGCCAGCCCACTTATGTTCTTCCTTCCTCTCTCCTTGCACTTAAAAAATTGCACTTTATTCATCTGCTTTTACTGTACTTGTGTTTCCTCCTACTTTATTCTGCTTTTCTTAAAAGTACTCAATTTTATTTATTCTGCTGCATTTATTACTGCTCAGTAGTAGCCTAATTAAATTGTAATTGTTATTCTAAGTCTTTTGGTTTAAGCACTTGGGCTTCATACAGGCTGTTTTACATTAATAAGGTTTGTGGTCTGCAGTGTTGTGGCAGGACAGGTAGCTTACATCCTTCTAAGCTGGGACTTGCTGATTGAAGGCCCAGTGCCTGCTATTCTAAAAGTGTATTAGTTCTGGCTTAAGCACTTGGGCTTCAGGCCAGTTATTCTACATTAAGAAGGTTTGTGGTCTGCACTCTTGTGGGAGGAGAGGCTGGATTCTGCCCTTCTGAGCTGGGAATTTCTGATCACAGGCTTATTGTGCCTGCTTATTTGAACTGTTTCTTTCTGAAATTGGTCTGCTTTGCTGCTGTAGGATAGGCCAGATTCAGGCCTGCTGAATCTAGCTTTGTTTGTATAACTTGAGCACTGATCCAGGCCATCTTTTTTTGGAGAAGGTTCCCCTGCACCTTACTAGCAAGAGTGTGCAGTTAGAACTTGTCTGATTGAAGACTGCTGGAACAGGGATCAGTTTTGAAATTTTTTTCTGGTTAATTGGGTAACTTGTTTAAATCAGTTTGTTCGTTATTTATATATATATATATATATATATATATATATATATATATATATATATATATAATTGCACTTTATTCATCTGCTTTTACTGTATTTGTGTTTCTTCCTACTTTATTACTAGGGGCATTGACCACAACTCTGATCTGCGATATATAACAATAAGTATCATTTTCTGTGCATTTAAAGTTGTTTTTTTGAGTGTATCTGCTTTATTTTCTGAAAAAAAAACAAAAAAACAAACAAAAAAACCCCAAAATATATATATATACTTGTTTCCCACCTTTCTAAGGTAGTATAGTCCAGTTTTCAGGTTAGTGCTGAATTCAGGGCTATGTTACAAATCTCTGTGTTTGCCCATACCTTACTTGGATAGAAGGAAGTTTCTCTGTTCACCTGTGAAAGAGGGGAGCTTTGAGCAGCCTATCTGTCCCTGGAGGAGTAGTTTCAGCCCAGAAATTAGTAGTTTATTGGCCATTTTGGGCTAATTTCTATCTCTTTCATTTCCCTGCTATAAATACCGTATTTGCCCAGTTTTGCGCACCAGGCAGCATGGGTTAGCTAGGGTAAAACTATTCCCAGCTCCTCAAAGTCTCCTATTCAATTTTTCCCTTGGAACTAGACAAACTTTCAACTTAAGCACTTAAGCCATTCATTTCTCAGCCCAGCACTTGCACAAAACTTATAGCAAGCACTTATAAACCCTAGCACTAGACCCTACTGTACTGTACAGAAGGACAAGGCTCTCTATTCGACCTTACCAGCCATCCAGTAAAACAGTTCACTGTACCTATCCAGGCATGTCCAAAGAGCAGTTTCAGGTGTACTCTCCAGTACTGGTGAATCTGGGCATTTTGAGGCAATGTTACAACTGCCTCATGTACACAGACAACCCCCTCCTCCTACCACCAAACACTAATATATGCGAAAGATGCAATTATACAGCCAAACAGGAGGCTAAGCTCTCTCAATCCAGGACTGGATCAGACAGTCAAGAGGAGAAGGGAAATACTTGCATCACACCACCAGTCTCACATAGACCCATTAAACCAGCACCAGCAAAAAATACACATAAATACATGAAACCATACTTGGAGGCTCTAAATAAAAATCTGCAAAACCAACAGAGACCTCCAGAGCAAAAATCCAAGCAACCTCCACCCCCCAACACAAACCATGAAACACATACTTCATAAAACCAGTGTGCCATGGAATCACAGCTTTTAAGGCAAAATAACATACCCATCATGCTAGTAATAGGTGACTCTATAGTCAGGCACACTGACATCCCACTCACTAGGCTGAATAAGGAGAAGGTTACTGTTAGCTGCCTGTCGGGTGCCAGGATCCATCACATAACACAAGCACTCAGGTCACTCCAGAACAAGTACAAATATGACTCTGTCATTGTCCATGTTGGTGTGAATGACCTGAGCCGTACCTCCCTAGACTACATGAAAAGAGACATGGAAGAGCTCTCTGATCACATAGCCCAGGCCAGTATAACCCTGACCCTGAGTAGCATCCTGCCCTCACCAAGAATGATACCACAGTATAAAGAAAAAAATCTCGATTTCAACAATTTTTAAAGTTGTCATTGTCTTCTTAGTCAAAAAGTGACTGTGATCTCCAGTGTGCACTAGATCCTTTCACTTCTGCATGTGAAGTGGTTAGAATGGAAATTATCACCTCCAAATCATTATACTCTCCCAGAAAAAAAAGTTTACTTTTCTCTGCAGTTGAAGGGAGGGCAGATACACATTATGAAGGTTTGCCTACAAGTATAGGCAGAGAGTCTTTGAAGACCGATCAGCATATGTGTGCAGTATAAATACAGGAGGAACTAGACAGGACAGTGATAATGAAGTAAGACATAAGTCCTAAGACATAGATTGTGATTTACAAGTCAGTTTGTGCCTCATTCTCACCTAAGTTCGTGAGATGTAGGTAATGACTGAAAAGAAGAAATGGAAACAAGTGGAAGAAATGAGCATATCCATGAGGTCTTAAATGCTAGTTCCCAGTCCACAGAGCAACTCCTTAAATTAGTGGTGAACTATAGCATGCACATGATCCCTGCAGTGGTGCACTGTAGTATGGACATGAATGCTGCAGTGGTGCACTATAGTATGCACATGAACCCTACAGTGGTGCACTGTAGTACACACATGATTCCTGCAGTCAGTTATTCATGGTATGTGCTATGTTACAGAATATGATGGAGCACAAGCAAATAAAACATGGGGACATTAAGATACCATCTGAGAGATGTGCTGCAGCAGCTGATGTAGATTTAGATAGACCTTCATCAGGAGAATGAGCTTAACCAGCAGCACCCCCATACAAAACAGATGTAGGCAGAATATGTTGTAGTACTGGAGAAGAGGTGACATTTGGTCCACAACTATGGTTCCTGTCACAGAAAACACAGAATAAAACCAATGCATGCATTATAACACCAATGCTGTGCATTACAGTGCATTGACATTACCTTTCTCCCATGCACTAGAAGGTAGGCAGCAATAGTATTGTCATTTACTGGCCTCTGTGAATTCAGTACATTGTTCTTTATTTTTTCTGTCTATAATAACTGGTGTGCAGACTACTTGGACCTTTCATTTAGTTTCATTTATTTTTTTATCTATTTCACTTTTTCTTTGCTCCTCACATTAGTCATTTCTCTGTTGAATTTGACTACTGAAAAGTGGACCTATTTCTTGACAAAGCTAATCCACTGTCAGCTTACTTATTTCAAAATCTTAAGTTTAGTGATTTAAAACTCTTAAGTTTAGTGCTAAGCTGACAAACAATAAGGTACTAGCCCACTGAGTTGGGGCTAGATACGGTAGCAGATTGTTTTTTCTTCTCAAGAAGCTGTCATATCTATCACATGGTTCAACCTGCTCGGGCTCACACTATTTCCCTATCCTACCCCCATTTCCCACCCACCCCAGTACACATAAATTTCCACCCCATACCCACACATCCTACCAAAAACCAACCTATTAAATTCTATTACTACCTGTTTTCTCACTTCCTTCCATAATTAACTATTACCAAGCACAACTATGGCTCTCTCCATATCATACATAGTCTTCCTATATCACACTATAGTAATAATATCAGTACTACTACAACTCTCCTCATTTAACTCCAGAATAACTTACACCAGACAGTCATCAGAAACAAGTTCCCTTCACACTCCATCAGAAAGCTACAGTGGACATAAAAAATTTACACACCCTTGTTAAAATGACAGGTTTTTGTGATATAAAAAATGAGATAGAGCCAACAAACTGTAGCATTGGAATATTTATTCACTTAAATGGCTAAATAGCCTTATAACATGAACAAAGGAAACATAAACAGACCGGTTTTGGCTATACAGAGTACATAGCCTTCATCAGATGGCTATTTAGCCATTTAAGTGAATAAATATTCCAACACTACAGTTTGCTGGCTCTCTGACATTTTTTATTGCAATTGGCATTTTTGGAGCCATGCAACTGCCATACCTGCAGGGGCTGCCATTTCTTTAATGATATAAAAATGAGACCACAATAAATCATTGCAGACCTTTTATCACCTTTAATGTGACCTATAACCTGCACAATTCAATTGAAAAACAAACAAATCTGTTAGGGGAAAAATTAAAAAAAATAAAAAATATACAATAAGCTGGTTGCATAAGTGTACATTGAAGCACCTTTTGATTTAATTACAGCATTCAGTCTTCTTGGGGAGGAGTCTATCAGCATGGCACATCTTGACTTGGCAATATGTGCCCACTCTTCTTTGCAAAAGCACTCCAGATTTGTCAGATTGCAAGGGCATCTCTTGTGCACAGCCTTCTTCAGGTCACCCCACAGATATTCTATTGGATTTAGGTCTGGGCTCTGGCTAGGCCATTCCAAAACTTTAATTTTCTTCTGGTGAAGCCATTCTTTTGTTGATTTGTATGTATGCTTGGGGTCATTGTCACATTGAAAGGTGAAATTTCTCTTCATCCCCAGATTTCTAGCAGATGCCTGAAGGGTTTGGGTCAAAAGTGACTGGTCTTTGGAACTGTTCATTATTCCCACCACCTGCTGAAGCTACTGCTTACCCCATTAAAAAACAAAATGCCCAGAACCACCGTGCCAGCTGAAGGAAAAAACAACAACCACAAATCACTTTAGCGCTTTTGTTCCTTTACTTCCAGAACTTCATCAGAATAAAGAATGAGACACATTACACAACATTTAAACCCATGTTTTAAAGTGATTTGTGGTTGTTGTTTTTTCCTTCAGCTGGCACAGTGGTTCTGGGCATTTTGTTTTTTAGCTGTTAACCCATTTTTCATTTTGTTTGCGAAGTTTGTTGTGCTTACCCCATTAGCATAATCATCAATAGATCCATCCAAGAATCCTATCTTTCCAGCATTCAGAAAAAACATCCATACTTCTTCTACACAAAGGGGATACCTCAAACAATATTTCTAAATTCTGCCTTATAGCTATTCTGTCCCCTATCTCCAAATTCCTTAAAAAAAGTGTACACATGCAACTATTACTCTTCCTTCTCAACAATCAAATCATTTCCCAAACCGAACATAGTTTCAGACCAGGCCACAGTACCTCTACTGTCCTAATATCCTTCATGAACCTAGTCAATAAAGCCCAAGGCTCTGGGAAATGTATCTCCACTCTATTTCTGGAGTTATCCAAGGCTTTTGATACCATCTCTTACCCTCTCCTTCCTTCCCAGCTCTATAACATTGGACTATCTACTCCAGTCCTCAACTGGTTCAAAGGCTACTTATCCAATAGACAACTACAATTATGATGTCATACAACTGCTAAATTTGCAATTGACGTACCAAATCACACCTATCATTGTTTTGCCCTCAAAAACTAAATTGGTTAGAATTCCCTCACTACCTGAATGTAGCACAGCTATCTCTAGCTTACAGAATAATTTGCAAACCCGATAGCTGCTCTGCCTTAAAACCTATCTTCCAGCCTTACACCCAACCCAGAAATCTCCACTTCACCAACAAACTACTTTTACAAGTATATAAGACCACCAAAAGAGCTGGGCAAAGCCTCTACTCCTATGCCATTGCTAAATTATGGAATACCCTACCTCCAAATATTAGTGCCACTGAATCCCTTAAGACCTACAAATTTACATTAAAAGACTACTACCTCAACTCTCACATTTGCCCATGCTCCTAAACAACTAACAGACTTAATCTATCTCCGAGACCCTCTCTCCCATCACCCTTCATGCCTCTTCACACTTATCTTTTATCCTATCAAATAGCATCTATTCTGTAGTCTATTAGCTATCCTATGCCTCTTTTAAGCTTTCCTGAACTACTAACAACACTCTTCCTAACCTCCATAACAGCTGATTTCTTCTTACACTATCCCTCTCTTATACCTTAGCTAAAATTCTGTTCATCAAACTCTGCCATATCTCTCACCATAATCTTTCTGCTATACATCTTAAACTAACTTCTTATGCTAATCTCCCCTTCATCTCTTATCTCTCTATAACCCCCTACTTCTTCTTCTACTACTGCTAAAATCATTTGCTCTCCCCAACATTAAATTCTTAATAATGTCTATCCTTATTACTTACAAAATCAAAACGCTTTATTGCCACAATTTTGGCTGCTTGTTAATCAAGTTACAATTCTAAATTGATTTGTTGATCTTTATTGCTACAATCCACCACAAATGGTAAATTTACTTATATGTAAACCATACAAGTCCTTACTTAATTGTATGTTTTGGCAATAATACACTATTAAGCTATGTCTGCATCTGTTCTAGAAAATGTATGTTAATGTCTTGTTATAATTGTTAATAGGATCATAGGATCATATGAAGTTACTAGGCTAATGGCCCAAGAGCCCTTACAAGCTTAGCCAGATTTACCCTTGTTACCACATCAGCACCTATTGCCCTGTCCAAGAGGGACACAGGTGGAACCCTTGGGGCGAATTTACGGTTACCCATCCTGTCATACAGATTGCATTTGAAGAAGGCCAATAAGGTACTCTGTTTGACATGAAGTGGGAGTCTATTCCAAAGGTGTGGTAACCTATGGGAGACAAATCTGTCCCTCCAGTAAGTTCTATTCATGTCACATATCAGGTTTAGGTCCTTAGAGTGAGTAACCCATGTACCATTTGACTTGTGGATGCACAGCATTTCCAATAAAGCAAGGTCAGAGATCACCTTATGTGCAAGGCAGAGATCGCCTCTGAGTAGTCCGTATGAAACAGAATAAAGTGATAGTGATTTCAACCAATCCACATAGAATAGCTACTGATAGCCTTGAATTTTCATTTTGAGGAACCTTTGTGGTCTCTCCAATTGCTGCTGGTGCTTGGAAAGGTACACACCAAAAGGAGTGTTTTACTCAATTATTGGCCTGATGAGGGAAGACTACAGTGAGGTGATAACTTCTTTTCTCGAGGCAGTGCCCTTACTTATGAGATGAGCCATACAGAATGCCCTTCTTAACAATGTGGAAACATGGTGATCAAAGGCAAGGTTGCTGTCAACCTGAGTGCCCAGATCTCTCACCTCTGAGAGTATACTTAGGGTATTGCCATTGATGTGGTATTTGCAGGAACATCGCTGTTACCGAAAGGGATGATAATACATTTTTTTACATTGAGTTAAACTTTTATGACTGAATATTGCACTGTGGAGCTTTTCTCCCCGGGCCTCCACTGAAAATGGGTTCCTGACCCAGTTGGACCTTCCCAGTCACCAAATGTCAACACATAAATAAACAAATAAATAATAGACATGCTGTAAAATGGAATCACTCTATCTCCCCATATATCCACAGCCCCACTGGTGTCCCACAAGGCTGCATATTAGGTCCCTTACTGCTTAATATCTTTATCAACAACCTCCACTCCTCATTTCACCAAGGGTCTCTTGTTCAGTACGCATATGACTCCACCATTTTATGCACATCACTCAATCAACATTTACCACTATAGAGTCATGGGTCTACAATAACCAGTTGTCTCTAAATCCTAACAAAACTAAGCTCATAATATTCACTCCAAAGAAAAATAAATCAACAAATCTCAATTTAACAAACTCTCCTTGAACCACGCTGAAGATGAATTAGTCTCACATACTAAATTGTTGGGAGTCATAACTGATGAAAATTTAAAATTTGACCTACACATGCAAAATAACATCAGTAAAACTAATAAAAAATGATGCCCTCTCTGCTGACATAATCTATTCCTTTCAGTCCCTAGTAAAGAAGTACTTGTTTTCACCTACCTCCTACCTTCACTTGTCTATGGTGCCCATTGCTAACCAACCTCCAATCCTCACTCAAACCTAAATTAGAAACATGCTAATAGTCAAACTCCCAACAAATACTCACTTTTCCACACACAACTGCACACTCCTAAGAATTCTAAATTGGCTTGAACTTCCTCACTATCTCACCTATCTCCAACTATCACACACAAAATACTTATGAAATCTCAGGACCTACCTGCCCTAAATTCATTATTTACCGAATGCTATTCCAATAGGTCCTTAAGATCAGAAAACCAACACCTATTTCAAGTTCATAAACCTAAACTATCAGCTGGTGAACTACTATATTCGTGGGCAATAGCTAAAACCTGGAACAGCCTTCCCCTAACTATTCATAAAACCCAAAGCACTGTTTCTTTCAGAACAGCTCTTTGTAATCACCTCCACTCCACCAGGATCTGTAATTGTAGTCAACCTCTTCCTCCTATGACCTAGACTTGCCACCTACCTCCTTACATTCTCTCTGTGTTCACTTCAGGTATACTTCCTTAATTCACACTCAGATTATTTTACCACTAACTGCTTCCCAGTCCCATAGTTCTCATACAGCCCTTCTCTCCCTATTACATACTTACTCTAACACCTGTCATAACTTGTGTGCTAGTTTTCTTTTAACATATTTCAAAACTTACTACCTGACTATATTATGATTACTTGGCATTGGATAATGTCACTTACTCCACTATGTCAGCTGTAATATGTTTGCTAAGCATTTGATAATTGCACCTATCATACATACTTGAATTTCATTTTACCAAGCTTAGCTTGTATGCTTTGTATACCAAAATGTCTACTTTATCCTTGTACTGTTTATATTCTAATTATGTTCTTGTGGAGCTTTTCTCTCCATGCCTCCACTGAAAATGGGCTCTGCTTAGTCCAGTGGACTATCCCAGTAAACAAAGGCCAATAAATAAATAAATTTGCATAGGCAAGGCACAGTGATGCTGTCTATGGCTCCCACCACTGCTGCCTATATCTGATAGGCACCACTATGTGTCATCCCCACATTGAGCCAGTAATCAAGGAGCCTGAATCGTCACCACTGACACTGGAGAGGGATGTGCACTTGGAATACAAATGGATACACTCAGTATTTCCAGATGCAGGCCTCTCTGCATCAAGCACAATTTCCCTTAAGAGCACACAGGGGAACACACTCAGCCTGGGGTCTAGATGTCTTTTTATCTGTCTCCCTCCAGATCTCCAAAAAGACTCCCCACTGGTACAGCTGTAGGGTTAAGTCCTCAATCGAGTGTCCAAGCCAAGTCCTCCAGCACCCTCTCTGTAAACCCACTTGCTTTATGTCCCTGCCCCATGTAGCTGACACACACACTCTTTAAGATTCAGTTTGCACACACACATACACACACACACACACACACACACACACACACACACACACACACACACACACACACACACACACACAAAAGGCTGGCACATGTTTACTAGCTATACCCCCTTCTGCCCAGAATATCAGGTAGATTCACTGCCACCAGACAATCCACAATCAGCTACTCTAAGGCCCTTAGCAAAGGGTGTCCAATTATACTGTGTAATCATCATCATCATCAGCCCCCTTTTCCCATTTTCTACATGGGGTCGGTGAATTGTGTTAACTGTCACCATCTCTCTCGATTCAATGCCACCTGTTCCACTACCTTCCCTTATATATCAATTCTCAGCTTCTTCTGATTTCCCCAGTTTGCTGTATGTCTTATCTGTGCTTAGTTACATTCCATGTGCCTTCAGTTTTACATTCCGTTGCTCTATACTTTGCTGGAGTTCTTGCTCAGAGTCTGCCTGTAATGCTACATCATCTGCATACAGCAACTTTGGTGATCTGTCCCCTCCTATCTGTTTGCTAATGTAGTCCATCACCAATATGAACAGCAGTGGGCTCAGAGCTGAAACCTAGTGTACACCCACTCCCACTGGAAACCCGTCTTTAAGGTCGAACACTGTTCATACTTGAGTCATTGGGTCCTTGTGCATAGCACACACAAATTCTATCAACGTTTCTAGGACTTTGAACCACCGCAGTACTGCCCAGATCAGCTTTCTTGGGACCTTGTCATTTGCTTTCTCCAAGTCTAGGAATGCCCAGTTGGACTCTTTCCTCATCTCTAGCTTCTTCTCAACTATCTGTCACAATGCAGACATCGGGTCAATTGTGCTGCATCCTGATCTGAATCTGAACTGCTTATCTCCCATCTTACATTCTGCTACTCTGCATAACCATTTACCAGTCACCCTCTCTAGAACTTTCATGCAATGTGATAGTAGTTTGATTCCTCTGTACTGCCCACAGTTGTGGATGTCCCCCTTTGTTCTTGTACACTGGCATGAGTATGCTTATTCTCCAGAAATCTGTGATACACCTTTCTCTCCACAGTGCTATGAGTACCCTCAGGAGCCATTTCTCCCCTATGTCACCCAGCATCTTTATCATATCTGCTGTGACCTCATCTGAGCCTGCTGCTTTCCCTGACTTCATTTTTCTTAGTGCTATTCTTGCTTCTTCTATGGTAGGCTCCTTTTCTTCTCTTATCATAGGGTGTTTCTAGGGCACTACAGCTTCTGTGGAGTTTTCCGCATTCAGAAACTGCTGGAAATACTCCTTCTATCTTCCTTTGATGTCTTGTGGACTGGTGAGAAAGTTGTTGCTGGCATCCATTATGAAGGGTGTCTGACTACCTTCTTTATCTTTTTGTTTTTGTCTTTCATCCTGATATAGTTTATTTGTGCCACTTACTGAGTCACTTTCCGGAAGTTGGTAGCGTGCCTCTGATGCCCTAGTCTTTGCTAAAGCAACTACTTTCTTAACTTCTTTGTTAGCCAACCAGTAGTCCTTCCTAGCCTGGTCAGTCTTTTCTATCTCACACTTTTTCCTGCACTCCTTTCTTTTGATGACTTCCTGGACTTGTGTATTCCACCACCAGCTTTCCTTGTGTACTTTATTTCCATACCTGACTCAGCCACACATCTGTTCTGTAGTCCACACACATGCTGTTTTGAGGCCCTGCCCTGCCATTCTTCAACTCCACCTATTTCCTCCTCTGCTTGAGGTGCTAGAGCCCTGAGTAATTTCTTGAACTATTGTATTTTCTCTCCAGTCAACTTCCAGGTCTTCAACCTGGTTTCTGTTGACCTTAGAGCCTTCTCTGACAACTGCTTGCAGCTGATTGTGGCAACTACTGGTTTATGCTGTGGGCTGACTGTTTCACTGGGGATGATTTTGCAATCATTGATTCTTCCCCAGTGTCTTTTCCTTACTAGGAGGAAGCCTACCTGAGTTGCATGTTGGCCACTCTTCGATGTGATCCTGGGACTGTCTCTCTTTCTGAACCATGTTTTGGCTACTATCAAGCCATTTGGTACAGAAGTCTAGAATGTCCTCTCCTTCTTTATTCCTGTTGCGCCACCCATGTGGACCCACGCACTCCTCATGCCCTGTTCTGTCTGTCCTGATATGTGAATTCAAGTCACCCATTATCAACACCATTTTATGTTGTCCTGTTTTGTCTAGTAGGTCCTGCAACTGCTGTCTGAATACATGTTCTTCCTCACTACAACCCTGCTGTGGGGCATATGCTGAGATTATGAATGCTGCCCTGTCATTAGACTGGAGTCTGATTGCCATGAGTCTATCACTAATTCTGATGATATCCCTCACTGTCTTCTGAAACCTCTCTCTCATGACAATTCCCAAACCATTTCTAGCCTGTCCCCTCTGAACAGTAGACTCTGGATCCCATGCCAAGTGGCTTTGCTGCACTGCCCTTCCATCTTGTCTCTTGGATACATAGGATGCCCAGCCTCCTCCATATCATTAGGTCATCTACTTCCAAGCTGTGTCCTGTCAGTGAGCCTATATTAGTTCATGTTTGGCAGGTTGATCGGTTTTATGTCCAGCTTTCACTCAACAGAGCTATCCCAGGTAACCCAGACTGGGCAACTAGACACCAGCCATCCAATAGCTTATTGACCCAGGGCTGCTGGGCTTTATGGCAGGCATGCACTGGCCAATAGGGGCACATACACCCCTCCCATTGTTAGCATGGTTCCTTGGTGTAGGTTGCAGTAGGCGGGTCCCCAACCCACTTATTACTGGTAACTACCTATGCCCATTTGGTGACATAAGTCAACATGACCAAATCACCTAGAGCCATATTTTACACCATTGAGTGGCTAGTCCTAACATAGTACACAATCTGTGATCTGTGTTTTCCTATTATGAGGATACTGTGCATCACAGTAGATGCCCCAAAGTGGTTGTTCTGTACAACTGTTCCCCCTATAGGGCACCAAATAGAGTCTGTGCTGCTGCCCACAGCTCCATTCATTGGTGAGTTTGAGATGGAAGCACTCAGCATGTTTTTCAGAGCTGGATGAACTCCACAGAGGCACAGGGAGAACATGCAAACACCAACTATACTGTGTAATATTAATACTAATACAAATGGTAGTAGTTTACCAAGATGGCTAGATCTTCTGGAGTGGCCCACACAGTGTCACCAAATAAATGTAAGTACTCTCAAAAGTTAAGTACTCTCTACGATAAAAGTTTTAGATATATTTAATAATAAATAATAAAAGAGCATGAAAATACTGAATATATATTCACAGTAAACCACGTAGTTCAAATCACAGAAAATATTGAAAACAACACTGATGGACAGACTCATACAAATAAAGAAAAATAATCTTTAAACTAAGCTTCACTATATTCTTGACTGCATCTATGATAACTTACTGTTCCCTAATAACTTACTTGGGCAAGGCAAGATTAAATAGATGAGCACTCTTTCTAGTCAAGCTCCCAAACAGAATACTGTACTCTGAGATTTATATTTTTGACATCTAAAATATAAGTTCTAAGAGAGCTGGCAGAATAGCCTCATCTGGTCACCTGATTCTAGGTTCTCACAGTATTCCCTTTGAAGTTGAGACAGGAGTTGAACATAGGTTACTGCAAAATCATATCCAAATGTTTATGGCAGTGTCTGGAGGCCTCCCTTCTTTTCACTGAGCTAATGAACAAAGGCTCTATCTCAGACCCATCATCTCTGGTCCTACTCAGCACTTTGGTGTGCTGTTCAATGATTTAGCAGCTCATTTACATTCCCTTATTCTTCTTAAAATAAGTCACCTGGTTAAACATTGCTGTATCAGTGTCCTCTATTAAAACATGTACATTTAATTCAGATACCATAATACATGTACATGTTTCTTCATTTCAGCAGGGTGCACTGCTGATAGATTTTAACACAATTAACACAAGCAGAGCTCACAAATACATTCTAAGTACAAGCATCTGTACAAATCAGCTTGATATACAAATGACATAGGTTCATAGGTTCATAGGTTCATACTAGGCTATCTGCCCTGGGGCATTTATAAGCCTAGTCCGATTGTGTTTGGCTTGCGCCACCCCTTGATTTGAGTATGCTGTGCCCTTTTTGAAGTTTAGTTTACTGTGCCTCTGTCTAATAGTGACATGGAAGTAATCCTTGGGACAAACCTACGATCCCCCATCCACTCATCAAGATTCTTCTTGAAGAGAGTCAGTGAGGTGCTCTGCCTAACATGAATTGGAATTCTATTCCAGAGCGAAGGGAGCCTCTGGGTTATGAATCTGTCCCTCCAGCATGTTCTATTGATTTCTGTGCTGAGGTTCAAATCCCTCGAGCGCGTGGCTCTAAGGGATTTAGATTTACTGAGGTGGAGCATGTCCATTAATTCTGGGTTGGACATAGCTTTATATGTCAGGCATAGATCGCCTCGAAGTAGGCGGTATGCAACTGAGTAGAGCTGGAGGTTTTTTAACCGAGCAGCATATGGCATCTGTTTGAGTCCCTTGATCCTCCTGGTGAGGTACCTTTGGGGTCTTTCTAATTGCTGCAGGTGTCGGGTAAGGTACATCCCAAAGGGGGCATTGTATTCTATGATGGGCCTGATGAGGGATGAATAAAGGGGCACGATTACCTCTCTTGATCTAGATGTGAATCCTTTCATGATGAGGTGGGCTATGTAGAAGGTCTTTCTAACCACTTTGGCAATGTGGTTGTCAAAGGAAAGATTGCTATCAGCTTGGGTCCCCAGATCCCTAATCACTTTCTCTGTACTTAATGGGTTACCACCTATGTGGTAATTTGTGGGCACATTGTTTTTGCCAAAGGATATGACTATACACTTTTTGGCATTTAGCTTTAGACCATGGCTCTGGCACCAGTTATCCATCTCTGCGAGACCTTTTTGAAGGATGTTTGTGTCAGCTGGAGAGTCAATTATGGTGCCCAGTTTGCAGTCATCTGCGATCTTGGTGAGCCATAGTCCTCCCACGTTGGCCTGTACCTCAGAAAAGTAAATACCGAACAAGAGAGGTCCCAGGACAGAACCTTGTGGGATGCCACTTGTGACCGGTTTCAAGTCTGACATGGCTTCAGCAACTCTGACTCTGTGGGTTCCGTCTTTGAGCCAGTTTGTGACCCATCTTGTGACATAGGGGTTTATATTTAGGCTGGATAGCTTATCTATGATGCCCCAGTGGGGTATTGTGTCAAATGCCTTTGCGAGGTCCAGATAGGCTGTGTGGACTACCTTCCCTTCATCTATGGCCTTGGTGACTGTTTCGAAGAAGTCGACCAGGTTCAAAAGGCAGGATCTGCCCTTGACGAAGCCAAATTGGGTAGGATCTAGTGTCTGTAGGTCCCCAATGTTTTTGTTTATGAGTTCCATGATGATCCTCTCTATAGCCTGGCAGACTAGGCTAGTCAGGCTTATGGGGCGATAGTTTCCAGGGTCCGCAGAGGCGCCACCTTTGTGGAGTGGGACCACTGTTGCTGTACGCCATTCTTTGGGCACATATCCTGTAGTGAGGCTGAGATTGTACAGCAGTTTTACTTGAGGGATTAGTTATTCTTGGAGTTCATGTAGGACGCAGCCCGGGACGCCATCTGGTCCCATGGAAGCAGTGTTTTTGCTTTGGAGAGGGCGGCCTTCACCTGAGCGTCAGAGATGTTTGGGAGGCTGCACTCTGCCGGGATAGATACTTGCTCTTTTGGGGGGGGGGTGGAGAAGTTTGCACTGAACCTGTCTGCCAGGATATTGGCGATGTCTGTGGGTTCAGTGTATTTTTTGTCACTTAGAATCAACTCAGAACAAGTCTGGGAGTTGCATCCCAGGTTCCTAACATAATTGAAAAAAGCCTTATGATTGTCTTTAGTGTCCTGTGCAATTTTTCTCTCTAAGCTGGCCTTGGAGGATTTTATGAGGGATCGTAATTTTTTGCTAGTACTGATCAGAGATGCCTTCCCTTTTAGGGATTTTGCTCTCTCATGTAGTAGCTTTTTCCTTATGTTTTTTTTTTTTATATATAACTGTCAACCTGTGTGAGCAAGATATCTGGACAGAGCCGTGAATATAAGTGAGACAAAGGTCCAAAATCAGGGACAGTCTGTAAACATATCTCTTAGAAACATAGAATTTGATAGAATAACAGTTTGCACATTGGCATTAATGTCTGGAGTATGAAGTCTGAAACCCAACTGTCTAATTCTTTATAAAATTCCAGCTAGCTGTGCTGGCACAAGTTATAATCCACTGCCCTATTTTTCTCTGGCATGGCTGGCAGTACCTTTTATCATCACACTGTCATATGGGTAAGTACCATGAAAGGGGGCTTCAGTACTTACTGAGGTGGACAGCAGGTTAGGGGAGAGTCAGAGATTCCATCCCCCGGTGGCAGGGTAGAGTTACTGTGTTATAAACATTGGCTATGTGTACAGTGTGGCTGTGCAGTTTCAGGGCTTGATGAATTCTGCATTTCAGATGGCGTAGCATGTACAGGAACTTGATAAAAAATAAGATCAGCACAGGAACCACAAAAAGAGCTTTAATAAATGTATAAAAAATGCCAGTGGTATTTTTTATACATGTAATAAAGCTGTTTATCATGGTTTATGTGCTAACCTTGTTTTTATCAAGTTTTGTTTGTGTTTTGTATGTCTGGATTGATCTGCAGTACTTTTATTTTGGATTCAGTTACAAGAACGCCATTAATGTTGCCCCATGTTGGAAGCCAATATTTCGTCAGTGTCCATGACTCCACAATAGCCGCAAAAATGTGGGGTACTCCACTGGGTAATATGACATAGAGATGGTGTGGAACTGAGGGAATCAGAATAACAGCCTGGGGAAGTGTCTCAGGTGTGGAACCTGATAGATGTTTTGGCCATGATTGTCAGACTAGCCACATGCAAGTATGGTTGCTGCCATAGCCAGGAGTGACAGTGTTGCAGTCTGTAGAATAGTTTTTATCATATGTATAAGGCCAGCTTGTATCCATCCTCCTCACATCTGGACCCTTGCATGGCCATGTCCAGTATGACCCGTAGAGGAATAATAGCAGGCAGTTTTCACCTGCCTCACCGATGCAGTAATAGATGCCATTTAGTCTACCAATTAACTATGCATGTTTTCTCCAAGCCCTTACATGCGAGGTAATTGTGCATATGCTCCAGCTCATCCCACAGTCCATGCAGCTGCTGCATTTCTTAATGCAGGCCATGCAACATGCTCACTCTACCATAGTGCACATATTCACTGTCTGTGCATGGATCACTGACCTGCACATTTGCTGATTGATGCCAAGTGTGCTACCCACATCATGAAAAGACCTGGAGTCATGATTTCAATGGCCACCAAATTCCTCTCCCCCACATGTGGCTGATCATAGCATCATAGGATCAGAGGAAATTACTAGGCTATCAGCTCGGAGGTAATTTTATGTCTAGCCATTTCATCCCAATGTAATACCATAGAAATGCTAGTCAATACCGAAGATTGCATTTAGTGATGACTGCCCATGTCCAGGAGGGTTGTGGGCTGTATCCCCAGTAAAAATGTATAGTGCCCCATCCACTCATCCAGGTTCCTCTTGAAAAGTGTTGTAGAGGTGCTCTGTTTCACATGAATTGGTAGCCTATTCCAAAGATGCAGCAGTCAGTGGGAGATAAATCTGTCCCTCTAGCATGTCCTATTTAAGTTGCAGGCCATATGTAGGTCTCTGGGATGGGTAGCCCTAGTCCTGTCTGATTTACGGCTATGCAGCAAGTTCATTAGGTTTGGGTCTTGGATTGCATAAGTCTCCCTAAGAAGTCTATATGATACGGAGTGTGACTTTAGTCAGTCTGTATAAGGCACATGCTGGAGCCCCTTTATCTTCTTTGTTAGAAACCTCTTAGGGCTCTCTAATTTCTGCAGGTGCTTAGTATGGTACATGCCAAACAGGCCATTATACTTAATTATAGGCTGGATAAGTGCTGAGTACAGGGGGATTATAACTTCTTTTGCTCTCAAGGGGATGCCTTTACTAATCAAGTGTGCTATGTAGAAAGCTTTCCTTACTACACTAGACACATGGTGGTCAAAGGTAAGGTCACAGTCAGCTTGTGAACCCAGGTCTCTTACCACTTCATAGCTACTTAGGGGATTGCTGTTAATTTGATAGTGTGAAGGGACATTGTTTGTGCCAAAGGGAATGATGATGATGCATTTCTATGCATTCAGTTTGATATTGTGACACATACACCAGTTGTTGGTCTGCGTGAGACCCTCCTGGAGTATACTGACATCATTTGGAGATTCAGTGATTGCACCTAGTTTGCAGTCATCTGCAAACTTGGTCAGCCACAGCCCCTTAGTTTTGGCCTGAACTTCTGAGAAGTATATACCAAATAGTAGGGGATCTAGCACTGACCCCTGTGGCACCCCATTGGTAACAGGTCTGCTGGTTGATGTGGAGTCATCCACTTTGATAGTGTGTGTCTGGTTTCTGAGCCAGTTGGCAGCCCATCTTGCAATGAAGGGGTTTACATTCAGTTTGCTAACTTTATCAGTAATGCCTGAATGTGGGATTGTATCAAAAGCTTTGCCAGGTCAAGGTATGCTGTGTACACAAATTTGCCCTCATCAATGGTCTTGGTCACATTTTAAAAGAAATCCGCCAGATTTAATAGGCAGGATCCGCCCTTCATGAAGCCGAATTGAGTAGGATCCAGGGTTTGGAGTTCACCTATGTCTTTATTTAAGAGGTCCATAAGTATATGTTCCATGGCCTTACAGATGAGGCTGGTAAGGCTTATGGGTCTATAATTCCCTGGGTCTGTTGCTAGGCTACCTTTGTGGAGGCAAATAACTGTTATTGTTCTCCTTTCCACAGGAACAAAGCCTGTGGTTAGGCTATGATTGAAAAGAGTGCTTAGTAGCGATGGTAGATCATGTTTTAGCCTGTTTAGAAGACAGCCTGGGATATCATCTGGTCCCATAGAGGCCATGTGTTTTACCTTGGACAAAGCTTTGAGGACCTGCTCTTCAGATATGTAGGGTGGAGGGAAGTTTGGAGGAGGATGTTGAGTCCTGTGTAGCTTGGGTAGGGCTCTATTGATAAGCTATACAGTGCTTAACAAGGATGATGCTGGAAGCCTGGTCTGCCCATCATCTCATATGTGGGGGATGTGTGCCTGCCCCCCATTGTTAGTGTTGCTGACAGTGCCATTCTGTCATCTGACTGTGTCATGTACATGTGGCTATCATCAGTGACCTGCTGGCATTAGAAATGAGCTGTCCTGTTGTGCTGGGCCCCCTAGAAGTGGAACCAGTGAAGGCATGACCATAGCATACCTGTGCTAGTGCTGAAATATATGTCTCACCCCCCCCCCCCCGACTCATGGTACACACATACTGGTTCTGTGAATTGAATAGAATAGAATATAGGTACATTCATGCCTTTTGGTGCAGTGTATTGTGGTTGCAGCACTACTGCATCTGCAGAACAGATATGCAAAGGTGTTGTGCCAAATAATTCCTTACCATGTACAGAACAGTGTGTACTACATTACCTGCTATTACAGACCTGGTATATCCCCCTTCAGGTACTCAGACAGTCACCACCATCCCACCTTCCATAGGCAAGCCAAGCCACTGCCAGACATGAGAGTTTACTCACCTGCCTCAGACAGGATTCCAGAAACTTTTGCACCTCTGTAAACTGCATCTGGATCACTGGCCTATCTGTTACGGTGGAGCTGTCCCTGCAGATGTCTAGAGCCTCTGTCTTGTCGTGCAGTGTTATTTTAGCATCTCCATGTTGCACGTGTCCTGGTGTTCTATTATGGCTGACAACAGCACTGAGGTCCTGTCTTTTCTGTCTATCACCACTGTCTCCAACTAAAGATAAAGAATCATATCGATCAATATTATAGAAGCTATATATTATAACAGTATAGCATAATCTTCTAGTTTCACATATATTGTAAGCATCAATCTTCCATAGCTTGATTTTTATAAAATTCCAATAAATAATTCTCAGTCACTTTTCTAGATTTGGAGGTTTATGGCAGCTACTGCAAAAAATCTGCATATTTTACCTGACATAAATTTCCTAAAAACATTAAAGGTAAGACTGTACTACATTTTAGCATGAAGAATAAATTAAGAGAACATAAATATTCCATGGGATTAATTAATCCTAAACTTCCATCATTCTTTTTATTATAAAGTATACATGCCTTGATAGAGTATAAATGGCATCCCTATATGACAAGAAAAATAATACCCAATAACTCCACATCTTTTATGTTTTACTTATCCTCTGTTGACAGGGTTAGTCACACTAGGTTAGTGTTCTCTTTACATATCTTTCTGAAGAGAACACAGTTAAGTAGGAAAACTTTTTTGGGGAAATTCAGAATAAGAGTTTGTCAGAAATGACAAATATCTGTAATAGTATAAAACAGTCTTTACCATTGTAAAAATATACATTCTCCCTATAGCTCAGTACACTATAATATCTGTAATTTACTGATCTACATAATTTCCATTTTAATTTTGACTCCAGTCGGACAAGTTGTTCCAAACGTCCTTAAATTACAACTAAAATAAGAATTATATCAAGGGTAACTAAGTCAAATATCTTTAGAACATCAGATAGAGTTTGCCTGTCTGTGCAGCTGGTAGGAGGGGGTTGGGAATTTGCCATTTCCTCAGTTATAGTGAAATCTTGGAGTTGCTATATATACTCCTGCAGAAAAATCTTTTTTTTTTTTTTTTTTTTTTTTTTAAGTTTGCTTTTCAGTATGTTTTGAACATATTTGTTTGATCACATTCTACTCATTGTTTTGGGTTACCATTTTAGTACCACTAGTCTTTGTATATCTCCTTTAATTCTGTTCACATTAACAGAAACCGCAGTTAGATTAACACTGTCATTTTTTAATATTGGTAATGATAGTTTTAGTTTTTAACTTTTCTTTCTTTGTTCAGCACAATCCCCAATATAATTACAATTACCTTTCTCCAATATTAAGCCCTGTTCATTCTCTTCATCTCCTTCCGCAGATAGCTGTTGTTTTCTAAACGATGTGCTTTACAATACCTGCAATTTGTGAATCATCACTTGCTCCAGCTCCTTATTTTCCTGCACATCTTACTTAGAAATACTATCACATGATTGAGTCCTGTCAGAGAAATCCAGGGCAATAAGTGCAGTAACAGGTGCTGTAGTTTTAGAACTACCTGGGGCGAATGAACAATTCATCCGAACATGCCCTTCCTTATCAAATTAAAACACAATAACCTGTACTGTTTCTGTGTACATTGTGTTTTTATGACAAGATACTACCAAATGGGTGAATGCACAACAAAAATAACAAGATATAGGCCGCCCAAATATTTAACAGTACAGCAACAGCCATTACACTAAGTATGTGTACAAAATGAGCGTGCCTGTACCACAACGCAGACCAAATATGCAGCCATTAAACTATGTGTACAAAATGATTGTGCGTGTACCACAACACAGACCAAATCTGCACCCATTACACTAAGTATGTGTACAAAATGATCATGCTTGTACCAAAACGCAGACCAAATATGCAGCCATGATCATGCTTGTGTCACAACATACACCAAATATTCAGCCATTACAGTAAGTATGTGTACAAAATGATCATGGTTGTACCACAATTCAGACCAAATATGCAGCCATCACACTAAGTACGTGTACAAAATGATCATGCTTGTACCACAATTCAAACCAAATATTCAGCCATTGCACAAAGTATGTATACAAAATGATTGTGCTCGCACCATAATTCAGACCAAATATGCAGCCATTACACTAAGTATGTGTACAAAATGATCATGCTTGTACCACAACACAGACCAAATATCCAGCAGTTACACTAAATATGTGTACAAAATAATCATGCCTGTACCGCAACGCAGACCAAATATGCAGTGATCACACTAAGTACATGTACAAAATGATCGTGCCTGTACCATAACGCAGACTAAATACACAGCCATTATACTAAGTACGTGTACAAAATGATTGTGCTCGTACCACAATGCAGAGCAAATATGGGGTCTATATTATGTCGTCGAAGGGTCTGTTAAGTGAACGCCCTTTGATCGACACATAAATGTCGAACTACGAAAAATTCGACCAGCCAAGTAAGCAATTTTTTCCCAGGGGAAAAAAATTACTTGGCCAATAAAAAAAAAAAAAAAAAAAATCAAACCCTAGGAAGTGTGTCCCCCACACTCCCCTAACTGAATATACCACCTCCGAAATCGCACTACAGTAAAAGAAAAGAAAAATTCCTGATAATGGCCAAGCGATTTTTCCCCTGGTAAAAAATTCACTTACTTGACCATTCAAACTTTTCGTAGTCTGATATTTATGTGTCGATCGAAGAGTGTTCACTTAACAGACCCTTCTACACTGTAAATGGGACCCCAGATATG